>NW_026691045.1:600000-800467 GCF_020826845.1 Diceros bicornis minor
CATACACTGAAGTGAGGGACTAAAGGAGCAGCAAGGAAATCCAGAGATCATAGTGAAACTTCAATTACATCTCTAGTAACATCTTCAAAACAGTTAGAGATGGGCCAGACCCATGGCCTAGTGGTTAAATTCAGAGAACTCCACTTCAGCAGCCCAGGTTCAGTTCCTGGGCATGGACCTACACCACTCATCAGTGGGCCAGGCTGTGGTGGCAACCCACATACAAAATAGAGGAAGGTTGGCACAGAGGTTAGCTCAGGGTGAATCTTCCTTTGAAAAAGAAGAAGATTGGCAACAGATATTAGCTCAGGGTGAATCCTCCTCAGCAAAGAAAAAGAAAAAGAAGATAAAACATCCATTAAGTATATATATATGTATTGATGTTACCGCACAATATTGAGGTTCTCTTGCCCAATCTACATTAAAAAAGGTAATTATTCTGGCATTTGCTTTTGGGGAAAGAATTGTAGCTTTATTTTGTGAGATTGATCTGCAAGGAGATGGGGCACGTGTCTGTCTCAGATCTGTCTCCCTGATCCAGGGCTTGGGTTACAATTTATGGGATGAAGGGCAGGGTGGTCTGATGTGTGGAGGTAGATGATTGGAAGTAAGGAGAAGTGAGGTAATTGATGATCCGCGCAAGCAAAGTCAAGCTTCATGGCTCTTCATCAGATGTGTGTTCACAAATTGGCAGTGTTACCATGATCTGAGGATGGAGCTTTTAGCTCGATGTCAAAAAGGTCACTTATCAAGCATTTGCGCAGGCCCGGTTGATGGGTTGGTGGTCTCAACTGGCCTGAACTGGACGAGGGGTGTCAGTTCCTGAAAGAAAATGTGGAACTACTCTGTTGATAAGATGGGGTCAGCTGAACTGGTCCTGGAGGGCCGATGGTTGTGTTGGTATATGCATATATATGCATATGCATGAGATTATCAGGATGTGTGTTAAATGTAGAGTATACACAAAGCCAGAATCTAGTTAAAAAGATCAAAACAGATTTTAATCAGTAATATACCACTGCAGTAGGGAAGAGGGAACAGGGCTGAATTCAATTTGATTTGTACAGAGGTGACGGGGCATTTGAAAGGGAGAATGAGGGAGCAGGCAGAGGGGTGAGCAGGGGCTCAGTAGAGTCAGGGAGGGAACAGCTACAGAGTGTTGGTCAGTGCAGTGTGATCTGGCCAGTTGTGTCTGCTAGTTGGAAATGATCAAAGTTTAACTTCTCTCCTCTCACAGAGTCTGGGAGACAGACACCCTGTCCTCCTCTCAAGGAATGACTCTCAGAACCTTGAGAAATGCAGTTATAGGAGACACATACACAACTCAAAAAGACAGAGGAAAGATTCACAGTTGTAAGCACTTTTGGGTAAATGCTCTAAGAAAGGGATGTCAGGGGCCAATGATCGAGTGTTGGCCAGAACAAACAGTCAATTCTTTTGGCTGCCTTGAGCTTTCTCAGGCAGGCACTATAAGGGGGCAGGGGTCATCGTAGGGATGTGGATTTGAGCTGTTAGAAACTATGTCAGTGTTTAATTCTTTAATGTGTGTGTGTGGGGTGAAACTATTTGTGCTGAGAGGCTGTAGTTATTATAGGCCAAGATCAAGGCCTAGTGAAGAAGAGGGCTCAAAGGAGCCTGGCTTGAGTTTGGTCAAGTAAAGGAAACTATATATATGAATAATATATGTATTTTTTGAATAACATAAATCATTATATTGAATAATATAATACATTGAGTTAAATAATATAAATATATATTTAATGAATATATATTGAATGTGTATAAATAAGTATGTGCATATATATTTGAATTAAAAAATATAAATATATATATGATTTAAAGGAATATTCAGACATAATAACAGAAATTTCCAGAATTGATAAAATTCTTCTACTCTAGCTTCAGGCAGCTGAATACATCTCAAGCAGAATTAAAAAAATAAATCTAGAGTCAGATCCATCCAGGGAAACCAAAGAACACCAAATACAAAAGAAGATATTCGAAGCCCCGCAGAGGGACAGAACACTTATGGAGACTTACATTTAGACCCATGATACGTGTCTTAACAACGGAAGGCAAGAGAGAGTTGGATTAATTCTTCAGGGTACAGAGAGACGATCACTTTCAGTGTATACCCAATCAAACCATATCTCAAGAACTGGGGTGAATTAAAGATATTTTTATGCAAACATTTACTAAGAGTATTACCACCAACAAATGCTCATTAAGGAACATCGAAGGAATGTACTTTAAGGGAGCCAGCCACCTGGTGTATTGGTTTAAGTTCACCACGCACCACTTTGGTTGCCTGGGTTCATGGGTTTGGATCTCAGGTGTGGACCTACAGCACTCATCAGCCATGCCGTGGTGGTGACCCACATGCAAAATAGCAGAAGATAGGAAAAGATGTTAGCCCAGGGCTAATCTTCCTCAAAGAAAAAATTTAAAAAGTGAAAAAGAATGTACTTTAAGAAGAAATTGATAGAAGAAGAAATGCTAAGATGTAAAAATGGATCGTGAGGATAAAAAAGGGTAAACGTCTGAATAAATCATTGAAAGCATGACTTTACCAAACAATAATAATATTGACAGGGTATAACTGATGGAGTTAAAAACTAACGACAAGGGAACTTCTGGTTTAGAGGAGACTAGGACAGGAAAACACTCTTGCTGCAAAACTGGACAAAGCCAGATAAATTATAAATATATTTTTAGAGCATCAGAGAACTTCAGAACCAACCAACTAAAATTCCAGAAAGAAGAAAACTCTTTTATGTGAGCAGGGATTTTTATCTTTCTTTCACCTGCAGGCATTTTCTGATTCTAGGTGCTTGCCGAGACTCTGGCTTGCTCAGTCAGAGCCTCGGCTAGGGAAAAGAGAAACTAGCCAAACTTCTAGTTTGGTGTGGCAGAGGAAACCTGAAGGCTCTCAGACACACAACTGCTCTTCCTCACAGCACCTGTGTTAAGTTTTGGTGCCACACAGGAATCTGGGGAAATAGGCCAAAAGCTTCCACAAAGCAAAGCGAAACCTCCAGAAGTGGTGGAAGTGGCCTAAGTCAAACATCCTGCTAGTGTGACCTTTTGGGAATTTGCCATATTGTGAACAATGTAAGGTAGGAGGCTGGAGAGCTACGCTGAGATGTCTGACGGGCGTAGCTAAGTTTTCTGTGGGCTCCCAAACCTGAGGAGACAGATCTACCAGACTTGGGACCAGACCCCTGTGCGGGGGAGGGGAGCACCGCAAACAGGAACGGGGGAAAGTGGAAGGCCTGGGTTTACTAAAACTGAGACCCAGACCCAACTCTGATCAAGGTCTGATTGGACTCAAGGGCTCCAACTTCACTCTGTTTCCCAATGAAGGAAGATAAGGTCATGTGAAACCTCTCGAGTTATGTTACACAGACGTTACAAAGACACTCGTGGGAGGCTGGAGAAGGCAAACCACAGACTGGGAGAAGACCTTTGCAAATCACATATCTGACAGGACTATAAAGAACTCTCAAAACTCGGCAATAAGAAAATTCAAGTTTAAAATGGTCACCGATTTGGACACTTCACCAAAGAAGATACGCAGATGGCAAATAAGCACATGAAAAGATGCTCAAGGTCGTTAATCATGAGAAAAAGGCACATAAAAACCACATTGAGATCCTGCTATGTACATACTGGAATGACTAGAATTAAAGAGGTTGAGCATACCAAGTGTTAATGAGGATGGAAAGTAACTGGAACACCTTACATTGCTGGTGGGAACACAAAGTGGTTCAGCCTCTTTGGAAAACCGTTTTAAAGTGGAGTTTATTATGCTGCTGTAACAAATTAGCACAAATTTCATGGCTTAAATCAACTCAGATTTATTGTTTTACAGTACTGTAGGTTAGCAGTCTGACACGGGTCTCTTTGGGCTATAATCAAGGTGTTGGCAGAGCTAGGTTCTTTTGGGGAGACTTTAAAGCTTAATCCATTTCCTAGCCTTTTCAAGCTTCTAGAGACCACCACATTCCTTAGCCTATGCCCCCTTCCTCCACCCTCAAAACCAAGAACTCGGCATCTCTCTGGCCCTGCTTCCCTTGGATCTTTTTCTACTCTACTGCTTCTCTTTCCCTTTTAAGGGCCTTTGTGATGCACTGGGCCCACCTGGATAATCCAGGATCCTCTCCCTATTTTAAAGTCAGTTGATCAGTAACCTTAATTCCGTCTGCAAATTTAATTCACCTTTGCCAAGTAAACCAATGTATTCCCAGGTTCAGGGATTAGGACATCTTTGTGGGCCATGACTTTGCTACCACAAAGAGTTTTTAAAATAAAGTTAAACATGCACATACCATATGACCCAGCAATTCCACTTCTATGTGCTTACCCAGGAGAAGAAGACATGTTCATGCAAAAACTTGTTTGCCTTCTCAAATCATAAAGATTTACAGCAGCTTTATTCATAGTCAAAAAAGACAAAACTGAAAATAACTCAAATGTCCTTCAACTGGTGGATGGATAAACTGTGGTAAATTCATACAATGGATACTACATTCCGCAATAAAACAGAAGGAACTGCTGATACAGTCAACAACATGGATGAACACTCAAATAAATGTATCATGCTAAATGAAAGAAACCAGACTCAAAAGGCCAAATACTGTAGGATTCCATTTATATGATATTCCAGAAAAGACAAACCATAGAGAAAGACAACAGATCATTAGCCACCAGGGGTTAAGGTTGGGGGAAGAGTTGACTAGAAAAGAGCAGCTCAAGGGAGTTCTGGGTGCTGGAACTGTTCTGTATCTCAATTTTGGTAGTTGCACAGCTCTATGCGTGTGTCAAAAGAGGAAAACAAATACTTCATTCCTCAGCCATCAGATTGGCAAAAATTTAAAAATCTGACAATGCCAATCTGACCATTCCCAGGGCAAGGATGACTCAAACACTGTTGGAGGGAATGGAAATTGTTAAAACTTCAGAGGATGATTTGGCTGCAGCTCATCAAGAGGCTGATGCACATCAGCCTCTGGCCCAACAATCCAATCACAGGCAGGTGTCCACTCTAGGGAGTTCACACGTGTGCTCGAGGAGACACACACAAGGATGGTCATTAAACATGGCAGGGGAATAAATTAATTGTGGTTAGTAGTTACTTAAAAAAGAAAGGAAAGAAATGCATATGGGAAATAATCGACCCTGCTGGCTATGTATATGATATGAGAAGGTAACTCATTGATTTGTCTACTTAATAGTACGCAGCACAGAGAGCACTGTACTAGGAATCTGGAGACAAGCATCTGAGCATTTAGTTCCAACTCTGCCACTAAAGTAGCAGTCTGACTGTGGACGACTTAACTCAAGAAACCTCACGTTCCATTTCCTGGAAATTGAAGAGGTTAGGCTCTAAACCACTAAAATTATTTCCACCTCAACAATTCTATGATTCAATAAGTCAACAATCAAAAATTATATTCCAAAGTACCTATGTTGAGAAACTGTTTTTCCCAGACACCCTGAAATCAGAAAGTATCAGAGAAATAAAACATCTTATTATATTGATACATAAAATGGTCCAAATGTCTTGGAATGTCTATGACCAGGTTTTTAATCAAGATCATAACTCAGAAAGAGTGTAAAAGCAACTAAACCTGCCATATCGACTTGGGTCACCCTCAGGTAAAATTTATATATCCTCTCCCATTTTAACATTCCAAAAGAAGTTCCCCATACCAATGAGTCCATCTTGTCAAGTTCAGGTCTGTCTAGCCAAAAGTCATTCATGTGTATGGTAAGATTTACTTGATTTTTTAACAAAGATAAATTGATGAATGGCTTTTTGTATTTTTGCCTGTTTCATCTATAAAGAGCTTACATTATAATTTAATAGCTTCAGCCTGCTACAATAATTTAAAGAGTCTTTTGAAACTTGTAACATGCCACGTCCAACAGGATCTAGTAAAAAAATCAGTAGTTCAGAATCCAAAAAAGCTCATTTAAAAGTTTCATTACCGCCAATACTTACACTTCAAAGACGCCAATAACCAACATGTCATTTCTTTCTACTGCAGAATTTAATAGGTTATCAACTTCTGGTATCACCCAAAAGCATAATTAGGATGCTATCATTAAAATGTATTTTTTAATAAGAAATATTAAAACTAATGATTAAACTATTGAACTAAATGATTAACTAAATATGAAAACTAATGACAACTAATGATCTGTTGTCTTTCCCTATGGTTTATCTTTTCTAGAATATTATATAAATGACATCCTACCGTATTTGACCTTTTGACCTTTCCCCTTGTCAGTCAAATCAAAATTTCCAACTTCTTGTTCTATGGGCTTTCCAAATCTAAATTCTTACAATTCTAAATGAGTACGGAGACAAAACAGACACTACATACAACTTCCAAAATCCTCCTCTTTATCCGATTTTAATTTTAGCACCGACTGCCAAGAAAATCTTTTCAACTGAAACCAAAATTCCATACACATTATGTCAATCATCAATTGATCAGTCATCAGTCTATGTTAACAGAAGGTGAGTTAGTATTAGGAAGCTACACAATTTGCACCAAAGACTGTTTAAAGCTCCTTTCATTAAATGCAGTTTACAACAATTCACAGGCTTCAAAGTTCACCTTGCAAATATAGAGTCAATTATCAGAAACCAGGAATGCGATCAGGCTTTTCAATAAAGGTGGTCCCAAGGATGTAGGAACCGTTCATTTGTTTAATGAAGGCAATGAGGAGCCCAATAGCCTGAGCGGAGTCAGGCAGAGGAGCGCTGACCACAGGCCCTCTTCCGAAGGAAAGCGTTCACCCAAAGATGTCGCGACCTGGCCTAGACGGGGTCCCGGGGGGCGCGAACTCAAGGGCGGGCGCACAGGGCAGGCGACTCCCTGCCGCCCCCTGCACCACGGATGGGTGTGACCCCGCTGAGGTGGGGCCCCGCCAAGGCACAGGGACAGGCTGGCCAAGCGGCGCTCTTCTGCTCCTCCAAGGGACAGAGGTTGGGCTCCCCCGCCTGGAGCAGCCCGCCGGCAGCCCCGGCCCCGGTCCCATCCGCCGCCCCGGACACCGCGCTCCCGCCATACGCGGCGGAGATCTCCACGCCGAGCCCGCTGCCCACCGCCTACCTCAGCGCCGCTCCTGCCCAGCGCTCCTCCACACTGCAGAAAGGAGAGCTCCCCGCGCTGAAAATCCTGGAGGAAGGATCCAGAAACTGCCCGAGCCCCCCACACAAACTCCAGTGGCCACCACTTCCGCATCAGGGACTCCGCCCCCAGTGCATGCGCCCCGGGGCTCTCCAGCTCGGCGGCCCCTCTGCCACTCTGAGCACCGGTCCTGCGCTTGCTCGGGACTCTGAGGATACAATGGGAACCCTTGTGGGGGGCACTGGGAGGGGTGTCGGGGATTGGGGACCGAGGTGTCCATGAGATGGAGAGCAGGAGCCGGCTGACGCTGTGCAGCCCTTGACTCTGCTCTCCCTGGATGACCTTCAGCTCCTGGAGAAGTTCTGCCTTCCCTTGAGGTGGCTTCTCCTGTGCTGAGAAGCCCGTTACACGATCTAACATCTGTTTATAAAAGAACAATGACATCCTTAACACCCAATGTGTTGTGTCTCCAGAAGAATTCTCTGCTTCCCCAGAAGATGATACAGGGAGCAGCTGGGACCGGGTTCTGACCAAGGAAGGAAGGATGCTGAGGGCCCAGCTGACTCCCCTCCACTGGCTCCTTCCCCTGATCCATGGCCCTGATGGGGCAACAGTGCTGGGGACTCCTGCAGGTGACAACTCTCAAGTGTTTGCCCACGGTATTACATTTCTTATGGTTTAGTGGTTAAAACAGGGGGCTAGCTGTCAGTTTTTCAGACGATTTCATTTGCAGAAATGTCTTTGGACAAAGAAGTTTGTTTTCTTCATCTCTGATTTTTAAAATCAATAACAATAATTAAAACACTTATTTTCTTAATCTCATTGGCATGCAAAAACAAAAAAGTCACTTGGATTTCACCAAATTGGCCACATTTTCATTAAGACTTTGGAAGTATTGCTGATTGAATTAAAGAAAGCATTTGGGAAGAACAATTACCTTCAGATAGTATCTGCCCAGATAAATGTACAAACAGAGTTATGAGCCGTTTTGAGGGGCCTGGCAAATCCAGTTTGCGTTTTACAATGGATCGTCCAGAGTACAGGTTAAATTAGTAATTTTCTGTGGAGTTTTCGAGTAAATGTTCATGTCGGCTTCATCAAATAGGTCTGGTGATTTAAATGAATGTTGAGCTAGAGATAAAAGTTTTCAAGAGACTGAGAAATATTAGGTAAATGTACTTTAAAAGGGGTGCAAATTAAAGTAAATCTGCCATTATCCTCTTTAAAACAGATTCAGAGTAACATTATTGTCAAGGTATAAGAAGGAATAGAAATGTTTTATAAAAACAATTCTTCACTTCTAAAGGACCTAACGTGACATTCTAGAAGTCTCCATAGTCTTTCACTCATCTAGATTTAAATTGTTCAATTAATACTTTAAAGACTAATGAATCTGAGGGCAAAATATTCAAGGTCATTGTTTGTTTTTCATTGTTGCAAAGTAGATGGGTATGAACTGTGGCTGAAATTCATGGTCTTGAAGAAGAAAAATATATAGAACTTATTTATCACTCTCACAGTGTGTCCTGACTTAATCCTACACATATCCCCAGAATAAAGCCTCAAGGAATTCCATTATGTTATTAGAAATGACATCTTTCATTCACCATGAATATTCTCTAATTAATTCTCTAGCTAGTAATTATGTTCCTGATGCAAATAGGCAAGTAAAAGAATCCATGCTTGATTAAATTGGGCTCATAACATGTATACATGGGAGACACATGAGAAATGGAGTCTCTCAAAAGAATGGCAGAGATGCTCCTCTTAAATACTATCTTCAGATAAGACAAAGGAGGATGTTGGGGGTGGGGTTTGGGATGTGAGACTGGAGAAGACAATTCTCATGGAGAGGGACATGTAAATGTTTGTCTGAACCAACTCCCCTGCACTGGGCTCTGGTCCTGAAGGGACGACAGGGAGGTGACCAGGAACAGGCCTCCCAGTGGTGGTGCCTTCCCAGGGGTAGCATGGGGATGCTGGGGGAAGGGGGATGGTGTGTGACATGGCACCAGCGGTGGAGGCAGCAATGCAGAGGTCAGGGATCTCTCTCGCTCTCTCACTCTCTCTCTCTCTCTCTGTCTCTCTCTCTCAGGGACCTGAGAAGAGGAAGTTGGCAGAGCCCGCGCCCCTCGCCTACCTCTCTCATGGGCCCTTCTTTCTCTGGCCGCTCGCTATGGGAGCCCTGCGGCCTTGGGTTTAACCCATGAGGCCAAGGGCACGTGCACAGCCAGCGGGCCTAGGGGGGGCCTTGGGGGTCCTCAGTGAAGGCCCCACCTGCCCGCGAGGCCTTGACACAGTGACACCACCTGAAAATAAAGCAAACACATATAAGCATATGTAGTTTTAAAAGGAAAAGCACACAACTAAAAGAATTGATATCATTAAATACACTATTCTATTTGTTTATGTGTCAAATTACTGATAGGAAATAGCCCGGTGTAGTGATAGTAGAATTGATCAATTTCATAGAGAATTCTTTTAACGGTTGCTCATAGCTTGTGTTTTACATCATTGATTAGGGTAATATTTTCATCTTTTCCTTTCCTAGTGTCTCCATCAATCAGCCTTGAAGTGGAACTGAGTACATGCTTTTCAGAAGCGGCATCATTCTCTACTCAGCCAGAGCATTGGGCCTGACAATAGCTGGATCCAGCAGAAAACTGGGCACTCTAGGAGATGTCATGTGGAGATGTGCCTGGCTGGACTAATAGTCACGTGGATATGATTTTTAAAAAAATCTCTCAGAGCTTTCCCAAAATCAAATAATATTCTTAAGTTGCTTTAGTAGACGAGACATTAGTTAGTGTCTTTTTAATTTCCACAGAAGCTTTTTGTATATTACTAAAGAAACTAAACATTATGTCTTTTTTCTTGTTACCAAAATGGACTTGGTATTAAAAACAAGAAACCTACAAGAAAGGAAACACTCATATGGAATAGAAATTGTGGGTCGCAATTGCTACTTTTTTATATAAAATCATGTTTTATTTATTTACAATTTCTCTCAACTGTGCTTTTGAAAATAACTTAGTATTAGAAATTACCAGTAAGAAGAGGGTGTGCTCCCTTGAGTGTGGTCCAGTAGAAGTCAGGTGACTCAGACCTGAGTTCTAGGCCCAGGTCTGTTTCTGGTTAGTGTGTGACAACGTACTTAGCCTCTCTGGAACGTAGTATTCCTTTCTGTAAAATTAAAGTGTTTGATGATTTTTGAGAACTTTTCTAAATATTAAATGACTTCTCTTTTATATTTTTTATAATTTTATTTATTTATTTTTCCCCCAAAGCTCCAGTAGATAGCTGTATGTCATAGCTGCACATCCTTGATGTATGTGGGACACTGCCTCAGCACGGCCGGAGAAGTGGTGCGTCGGTGCGTGCCCGGGATCCGAACCCGGGCCTCCAGCAGCGGAGCGCGTGCAGTTAACCACTAAGCCACAGGGCCAGGCCTGACTTCTCTTTTAAAAAACAAAAAGATCCTTCTCAAACTTATACATTATCAAAAATTTTTTCTGAACTTTCACTTACCAAGAACAACTGATGTCCCTTCAATTATATTGATTGAAAATAAAGATCATAAAAGTATAAATTTGGTAATCTAATAAATGAATTAGCATAAAAATGAGCCAGGAAAAAATTTATGATCAATCAAGATATTACACTATGAAAATATTACTGTTTGTTACAGTACATAAAATGATGACACTGAAATAGTATCTTTTTGCTGTCTGTAAGTTTATATTGTTACTCATATATCACCATTAATCCTATTATGTTTTACAAGTAATAAAATGTCTTGAAAGGAGAGAACAATAAAGCAGCAGCCCTGCATTACACACGAATGTTGTGTTCTCCCTGGAGGGAAAATGAGGATACAACATTGGTCAAGTACTTCATTTTGTAATCCACTGGTGCCTTTCAAACTTATAGCTATTATTGTAAGAGTAAAGATGTTCTTTTTTTTTTAATAATTTTATTTATTTATTTATTTTTCCCGCAAAGCCCCAGGAGACAGTTGTATGTCATAGTTGCACATCCTTCTAGTTGCTGTATTTGGGACGCGGTGTCAGCATGGCCAGAGAACTGGCATGTCAGTGCATGCCTGGGATCCAAACTCGGGCCGCCAGCAGCAGAGTGTGCACACTTAACCACTAAGCCACGGGGCCAGCCCAAGTGTAAAGATATTCTTAAGAATAGTGCCACAAAACAGGTTTTCCCAGCTACTTTTTGTCAGAGCTGAGACAGACATTAGGCTGGGGCACTTGAAGAGGCATGGTGGACTCTGCTGAGGGTGATTTAATTACTGTGAGATGATTAGCCAATAGCGAATAAGACGGAGAAAGATTAAAAAGAGGTAAAGGGAAATAAAGTTGGAAATAATTAAGAAAAATAGTGCCTTCAAAATATCCTCTCATTATTTTTATAGCTTGTTTTTTTTTTTGAGGCATGACTAGGATAGTATGTTAGATTTTTATAAACCCTTTTCTCCTGGGCTTATATTACTGAGATCTTCATTATTTATGATAATGCCAAAGAAAGCCTGGACAAAAGTATTCTGTACTATCAACAAGCACAAAACATGTACAACATTGCTCTATATATTAAGAGTCCAGCTGTAATAGTCAAGACATATATTCATGTGTGTAAAATTATAATGATTTTCTTATTTTCTCTGGCTGTGAACCATGTTAAAATATATAGTAATAAGCAGAAAACCTGAAGAACTAGGTGATTTAAAACACCTGTTGTTACAGCTAGGCCATTCAAGGGTGAAATTAATTTCAATTTCACACTTCTCCTTTCCTTGTAGCCAGTGAAGTGTCTGGAAGACAGAAAACACATAAAATTAATTGAGAGTTAACAGTATTTGGAGGCAGTTGAGGTTAAGCACTCAACAATGATGTCCCTTACTTCAGGAGCCATTGACTCTTTGTCATAAGTTTACTTTATACATGGGTTCTATTCTTAGATTATTTCTGTATGTTTCTTAGAAGAGAGACAGGGCAGGAGAATTAACTATCAATCTACTGTGCGCCAGTTCCTTTACTGTATTCCCTTATGCAATTCTTACAGTAATCCTTTAAAGTAACTGTTATAATTCGTATTTAACTGATAAAGAAAACCATGTTTACAAAACTGGGTCAAGGGTAAGGGGGAAGATGTGAACATCAGTCCGTTGGGTTATGCCTCATATTCTCTCCATTGTGATAAAAATGGTGCTTCAACATGGGTTCTCACCATCTGGCTATTTAATACCGGCTCCTGCCAACAGCATTGGATGAGATGAGATGAGAAGTTTGTTTCCAAAGTTATTCTATTATATTTAAACTCTACTATTTATGAGTAGGATGTCAAGACATGTTTTAGAGGCATAGAGAGCAACTGATTAGTCCACCTACACATTTTTCAGGTTTACTATAACTTTCGTGTGCCACATTGTATCAACTTTACCAACTTTAGTGCTTCACTGTTCTGTTTTATAAAACTCAGAATTTCACTTTTCATGTAAAGCACTTTGCTGCTCTCTTAGTCACTAGATGGCAGTTCTGTATCTCTGTAAATTACCACTGCAGCAGGAAATGAGAGATCTTAAGCCAGTTTGCTCTGCACAAATGATGGACATAGGAGGACTTCTGCTCCATCAAGACTGCCTGTGTTATTCCATGGCTGTAACGGGGATGTCCAGGACTGCTTAGTCAGAGGCACGAAGCAGAGTCAGAAAGCATCCTCTTAAGTTCTTCTTCACATGTGAGTTCAGGCACCTGTCTTCTCACCTGAGCACATTGGAGTTTATTGAATGTGTTCAGACTCTTACTCTCTCCCTGTACTTAATAAGTCTGGGAGCTCCATACCCCTAGAAAAAACATATGACTCATAAAGCCTTTTCTCAACTAAACAGAGTTGAGGGCTATGGTGTTGCCCGAGAGTCTGATGCTTAAAGAAAATACAGCTGGTGCTCAGGCGGAAGGAAAGAGCATCAGCTACTCCTGGAGGGCTTTTACTGATGCTCCTATGGAATGAGCAATTTCAAAATAAAACCACATGGCTTAAACCTCACTAAGTGATTATTTTATTTTCAAGTAATAGGCTCTGAAAATCTGCTATGTCTAAAAAGCTATTTCATAAAACTGAAACAGTTCTGTTTTTTATTCTCTGGTATTTGAAATACTATTAAAACTGTAAATCCTTTAACATTCTACAATATACAAATAGGCAAATATCAATTATATTCTCTAAAAATGTCTGCTCCCATGTTAAAGTTTAGTATATAGCAGCAAAACTGGTTACCACCCAATTTTTAACTCATTTTTTGCTTTTGAAATTACATATAAAATTTGTGTTTTGAAGTATTTTCCTAAAACTCAGCATCTTTCTGATATAAATAGACTAGTTGCAAGGTAACTAGAATGAAGTTTGATCTTTAAAACTTTAGCTTTGTGTAAGAATTGATAACAAGAGGCAATTGGGTCTCTCCACGTTATGATATTTATTAATTGTGAATAGTCACCTCTATTACAAAGTGGTGAATAATAAAAAGAAATCAAACAATATCAGCACTCTCTTACCCCACACGTACAGTTTATATGCAAATAAATTCTCATAGGTCAGAAAAATGCCTATGATTTCAGATAACTGGTAAAATACTATCTCATTCCAGTTTTAACCTCATTTGAAATTGACTTAAAACTCTTCTCTTAGATTCCTGCTCTGATCAGTGCCCCCTGGTCCCCTCAATGCCTCATTGGATTGCAAACTTATCTGAGGAATTGAATATTCTTTTCCATTTCTTCTCTTTAAGGTATCTGTGATAGTGCTTTTTATGCAATGACCACTTGGTACAATTCAGTATTAGTTTCAGAAACATCTTTAGTTAGGAACAAATCAAGGAAACAGATGTGAGGAATGTGGGGATGCCTAGCTGATGGTGCTTCAGGGATTCCTCACGTGAGTCTTGTCATAGAATAGTTTAAAGAATAAAGCAGCATTAGTCAGTTCAAAAGTGTGGGGTGAACATAATTCTAAATAATGATGGAGACGTAAAAACAAGAAGCCACTTGAATTTCGTTGAAAGGTGTTAGACACATCAAAGGGCTGGGAAAAAACATTGTTTAATGTAAATTCTTTCTAAACTCTAAGGCAACAAGTAATATGAATTTACATGATAATTATAAACCACAAAACAACAATTCACAAGACAAGTAAACAACTAAAGTAGAAACCAGAGTAAGAAAAATAGAGGTTAAAGCAGAGATGGAGAGTGATGGTTGGGGTCAGAAACCATGGCTTAGTCATCCTTGAAGTCTCCCTCAGACTCTGATCATTCCTAGCGCTCAGTAAAGAGTTTGACCCCATGAGCCTGGGGAGGGCCAGAGTGAGAGGTGGTTGGGAGGGGAGACAATGCAAGGATACCCTTGTGGAGGCACTGACATTGAAAATCAGTGACATTTTTGCCAAGGTGTTTACCATATTCAAGATTATTCTGGAAAGTTAAGGATTTTTCTGGAATGTACATTTTCATTTTATGGAAACTCCAACTAGCCCAGAGAAAGATTTAGACATTTTAGCTTTAGAAATAAAGAGAGGGGCCAGCCCGGTGGTGCAGCAGTTAAGTGAGCACGCTCCGCTACGGCAGCCCCGGGTTCAGAGGTTTGGATCCCGGGCGCACACCAATGCACCGCTTGTCGAGCCATGTTGTGGCGGCATCCCATATAATGTGGAGGAAGATGGGCACAATTGTTAGCCCAGGACCAATCTTCCTCGGCAAAAAGAGGAGGATTGGCATTGTAAGTTAGCTCAGGTTTGATCTTTCTCATAACAAAAAAAAGAAAGAAAGAAATAATGAGAAACTTTTTTGTCAGTTTCAATAATGAAAACCAATTAGCAACTGGGAAACAGTTACAATTTGAGATGAGAATGTGAAGAAAGAATTAGACGTCACATGTTGTTGCTTTTCTCTGGGGCAGTAAGGCTTGCAAGGGGAATGAAGTTCCATCTTTGCTCTATTGAGTTTGAGAAGGTGTAAAATTCATTTGTGCTGGGCAACACTGTTGACCTGTGGAGAAAAACAAATGGTTCAAGCAGCTGATCTAAAGGAATAACTGAACTCATAAAAGTTTTTAGCTTATAAAGTGTGCTTCCACTCTATTTAACTTTACTGGACATCCATTGACCTCTATGTGCAAGGTATTTGTGGTAGGTATCGAAGGAAATATAAAGAATTATACGGTTCCAAGCTCCTCCACATACATGAAATTGTTTGCAAGATATAATTTGATTCTGCCAAGGTATTTAGTGTATGTTGTATTACAGAAACTTAAAAAAAATGAGAATGTTATCGAGAAATTGTAATTAAGGACAGCTTCTTAGGAGAGGTGGACTAGATCAAGTCCTCAAAGGGACCACTTTTGAGCAGGTGGAGGGAAGAAAGAGTGAGGATTTCAGATGGGAGAAGAGAGGAAAGGTACTGAAGTAGAAAGGAACATGGCATTTGGGCATGGGAGTGGGGAGGCCATGACAGGCACAATCTTCCCGTGACTGAGAGGCAGCTCAGTTTCCTCCTGCAGGAGCCCAGCACTGCTTCCCACCTCCTGGCCTCCTCCACCTGCAGACTCCGTGGTTGAGCCAAGGCCTATCTTTTTTGTGTGTGTGAGGAGATCAGCCCTGTGCTAACATCTGCCAATCCTCCTCCTTTTTTGCTGAGGAAGACTGGCCCTGGGCTAACATCAATGCCCACCTTCCTCCACTTTGTATGGGATGCTGCCACAGAATGGCCTGCCAAGCGCTGCGTTGGTGCGCACCCGAGATCCTAACCTGCGAAGCCCGGGCCACCGCATCGGACCATGCATGCTTAACAGCTTGCGCCACCGGGCCGGCCAAGACCTATCTTATCTGGATCGCTGCCTAGTCTTCCAACAGGTCCCTTTCCTTCAGTCTTAATTTCTTCTAATCTTTCCTTCACAATGCGTCCAGAGTTACCTTCTAGAATCCAAATTTGCTTAAATCTGATATCTGCTTAGACTCCTTCAATGACTGCTCAGAGCATCCGAGAGAACATTCAGACTCCTGAGCTGGACACGCAGGCTTTCTCTTGCTGTCCTCATCTTTAGCCTCATCACCCACTGTGTCCTACATGTTCGCTTTGTTCCAGCCTTAAAAATACCCCCATTTTCTGAAAGCTTTAGCATCCTTTATATCTGTCTTTTTATATGTGTTTCTTCTGCACTCCTACCCCCTTTATTAATCAACTTAATTCCTATTTCTTGATCTAAACTCATATCAAATGTTCCTTCCTCTTGGAGACATTTCCTGAGAGGTCTCCATCTAGAGACCCATTTTGATGTCCCCACTCTGGGACCCTGTACTTATTTCCTTTTCCATAACTGTTGTTTTATTCTTGTCTCATAGACAGTGAGCTCCTTAAATCTGAGACGATCTTTCTTCTTGATGAATAAATGGCCAGCAACAGGATACATTGGAGCATATGAGGAAGCCATTTGGTGTAAAACTAATTGGGCCTGACCTTGTTTTTTTTTGCTTTTCCCCAAAAGGGGCCTGTAGCCTCTGTTCATCCATTGTATATCCGCTTTAAGCAATTAACGTGTCCCAAAGACAAAAGCAATGCCCTTAAGGTGTAAATGCAACTTCCCCTACATTAGCATTTCCTTAAGGATAAGCATTTCTCCATAGGCTAGGATTTGATTGCTGCGATCATTCCGTGACCACCAAACTTGAGACAACAGCCACGCCCATGGAGACAGCACACCTGATACCCACAGTGTCCATCAATCCACGTGCCAACAGGTCAATGTCGTGGCTATTGTAAAAGGGACATTGCAATCACATGTGGTACATGCTCTTTGATGGTATATAACCACACTATACACCCCACTTCTTTGCAGTGCTCCATTTCTTTGTGAAAGGACTCTCCTGGGCTATATGATCCTCAAAGCTTGGCTCATAATAAACTCACCCCAATTTTGATTTATTGGTTGGTTATGGATTATTTGTGACGATATTCTATTTGTCCCTCCAGTATCTAAACACCGTACCTGACACCTTTGGTGCACTCAGAAAATGTTTGATGAGTGAATAAGTATGTGTGAGACCACACAGGCTGGATCAGAAGGGGCTTTTTAGGGAGTGGTAGAAAATTCGCTCACATTCCTACCATAGTGGTTGAGGCTGTGGGCTTTGGACTAGTTTGTCTGGGCATCAATCCCAGTTATTCCACTTTTAACTGGAGAACCTGTGGAAATATTTACTCTCTGAACCTTAGTTTCCTCATCTATCAAAAGGGGCTACTGAAAACTCCTGTCTTGTAGCGTTTTAGTGAGATTTACATGCATTAACTTATGTAAAGTACTTAGAAGAGCTCCTGGCACATAGTAGGCACTTAAATGTTAGCTGTTATGTTATCATTATTGCTCTTATATATAAGCAATATTCTGGTTTTGAAAAGATGCTTTCAAAATATAGTTGATCCTCATTATTTGTGGATTCCGTGTTTGCACACTTGCCCACTAGCTAAAATGTACTGGCAGCCCCCAAATGAACACTCTCAGGGCTTTCATGTCCATTTGCAGATATGCACAAAGTGGTGAGAAATTTGATTCACTCGACGTGCACGTTCCCAGCTGAGGGGGAACAAGGTGCTGCTCTGCCCTCTTGTTTCAGCCCACATTGTAAACAAGTGTCCTTCTTGCAGTCTACTTAGTGCCTCATTTCTTATCTTTTTGTGCATTATGTTGGTGACCTTGCCATTTAATATGTCCCCCATGTGTAGTGCTGCAATGCTGCCTGGTGTTCCTCAGGGCAAGAGGCTGTGACGTGCCTTTACTGAGAAAGTATGTGTGTTCGACAAGCTACTATCAGACACGAGTTACAGTGCTGTTGGTGTGAGTTCAATGTTAATATATCAACAATATATATTAAATAAGGTGACTTTAAAGAGAACACACAGAGAACAAGGTAATGTACTGATGAGTTGAAGAAAATGTGACTAAGGCTTACAGAAACCTAACACCGCATTTCCCGTAGGAGCAGTGGGTCATATTCACCGATTCAGTGTACACAATGACCTTATAGAATGTCACACTGTGCAGAAAGAGAACTGACTGTATCTTATGTAATCCTCACATACTCCTTTATAGCAGGCAGGGTACGGAACAGGGTGTCCACATTTTACTATTAAAGTAAGGCTATTAAAGACCTTGTGAACCAAGTGGAGAATTTAAAATGTCTTGTGTTCAGCATAAGAGTCATGAGTTTTTGAGCGAGGAAGATCTATGATGCACTGATGTTTAAGGAACAGTTACCTGGCAAGAGAATGTAGTATTGAGAGGAAGAGGGAGAACTGATCTGGAAAGGAGAACCAGCTGTTAAACTCTCCACGTATTCCCATTGCTAGGTGAGGAGATTCGGAGCTAAGGTGCTGATGTGATAAAGGAAAAGTAGCAGCCAAAGGATAAAATAATGGATTTGGTAACCATACATAGGGTGTAAATCAGGCTGTGGTTCTCAAAGTGGAGTCCTTGGACCAGCAGCATCAGCATCACTTGGGAACTGGGCTGAAATGCAAATTGTCAGGTGCTGCTGCAGACCTGCTGAACTGGCAAGTCTGGGGTGGGGCCTGGCAATCTGGGTTTCAACAAGGCCTCCAGGTGCTTCTGGTGCCCATCAAGTTTAAGAACCAATGAATTAGGGGCCGGCCCCGTGGCTTGGCGGTTAAGTGCGCACGCTCTGCTGCTGGTGGATCAGGTTCGGATCCTGGGCGCGCACCAAGGCACCGCTTCTCCTGCCATGCTGTGGCCAAGTCCCACATACAGCAACTAGAAGGATGTGCAGCTACGACACACAACTATCTACTGGGGCTTTGGGGGGAAAAATAAATACATAAAATCTTCAAAAAAAAAAGAACCAATGAATTAGAAAAACGATTCCAACACATCACTATGTCCAGGTAAGCTGCAAGGCAGGAGGTGGTATTTGTTTGGAGGATAAGATGCATTTTATTTTTATTTTTTTTTGTGAGGACGATCAGCCCTGAGCTAACATCCATGCTAATCCCCCTCATTTTGCTGTGGAAGACCAGCTCTGAGCTAACATCCACTGCCAATCCTCCTCCTTTTATTTTCCCCCAAAGCCCCAGTAGATAGTTGTATGTCATAGTTGCACATCCTTCTAGTTGCTGTATGTGGGATGCGGCCTCAGCGTGCTCGGAGAAGCCGTGCGTCGGTGCGCGCCCGGGATCCGAACCCGGGCCGCAGGTAGCGGAGCGTGTGCACTTAACTGATAAGCCACGGGGCCGGCCCAAGGTGCATTTTAAGTTTCAGGAAATAGTAGTTCAGCATCTATTTCATCGTAAGGATTCCAGAGATGCCATTTTAGCTCTCTGGTGTGAAGCTCTTTTGTCCACAATATGTTCTCCTTTAGAGAGCCCTTGATAAGTTATTTACCACTTCCCACATGTTCTGAGAGTCTCTTCCTTCTTGAAATCCCCTTTCAGACTTGAAAACGTACTTTATTTTTGTGCATAATCTCCTCTATTTAAAATCTGGATTTCTCTTCCTGTAGGATCCTGTGTGGCACATGTAGCCTTACTGTAAATTTGGAATGCCATTGATTTGTTCCAAAACCTTAGAATGTTTTAGAACTTAGAACCTGATGACTAGAGAATTTATATGCTTCTGTTTAGGATTCATATTTTTCAGATGTCTAGAGGTATCCCAACTTGCCAGTAATGTGGCTTTAGGTTGAGCAGAACTTGAAAATCTGAATATACTAGAAAACGAATTACATCTCTCATACTAACATTTACAAAATAAATGATCAGAATGTTAACTTACCAATAAGCACTTTCTATATTCTAGGCTCTATATTATGCTTATATAATAAACATGATAAAGTTTCAAAGAGGAGCCAATTAACTTTTGAGCAAAAGCTTGACTTGAGTGTATATTGGCTTCATTTTGACAGTTGTAGCCTTAATATTATAGTAATGTTTTCTTTTTCTGGGAATCAGATAATCTTGTTGTTGGGGGAAGAGGGAGAATCTCCCTCTGCCCTTTCCCTTAAGGTTCTTATGGCTGGCCAAATAATTAACAAGCCAAGTTAGCAGGAGAAAATAATAACAAGTTTAATAACATGTACACATGGGAGAAACCTCAGAAATGAGCAACTCATCCCTCTGTCTAAGCTGCCTGCTTAAGTATTGCAGTTAAAGGCAAGGAACGTGTTGGGGGTGGGTAGTGGTCTGGGACCTCAGAGGGCAAGAGGCAACTCACATGGAGATAGAAATGCAAATGTTTGCCTGACAACTCCTCTCAGGGTCATCTATAGATAATGTGGAGGGAGAGATAAAGTTTTTGATATAAGGGGCTTGGTGTCTTTCCTGTTCTAACCGCTATCCTACATTATCTTTACAGCCATCATGATAATAACTCCTTCCTGAAATAGATCTTTTGTTTTAAATTCTTTAGGTAGTCTGGGAGGGGAAACTCAAATATTCTTCCTGAGCTCTCTGAGTCCTTATTGTCTTCAGCTCGAAATAATCTGCATACCAGAGTGGTGCCTCCTGGGGTAACTTGCCCTGAGCACCATCAGTTCCCTCCTCTGAAACTTTCCTAGAAGTTTCACAGTCCTTTTGAAAATTAAAGACGTTTCATAGTCCAGAAGCTGAGTTGGTAGATTGTTTCATCTCACTGAGCACATTTCTTAGTCCTGATAATAGATAGTTCAATTAAGTACATTTTAGAAGGTGGTGATGCAGGTGGGCTCTCAAGGTTACACCTATATCGTGGAAGCAAGCAATCAAGTATTTAATGGAAGCATTTCTATGTAAACGAAAGAAAAACAAGGTTAATGGTTGGAGCAAGTTGTAAAGCAGTTTCTGAGTTTAGAGGACAGCCAGATAAGATTTTTAGATGTCAGCGTCAAAGCAGCTTTTGCAGTTTAAAATGTCTCTGATGATGTCATCGGGTAATCTCTTAAGTTTATAGCAAGTCCATCAGCTTCAGTTTGAAAGGCTTCAGGAAAAAGGGCAGGTTCAGTTTTCAGTGATTCCAAATGAAAATGATGGAAAAAATAAAAAACGTTAGTTTGGACATCTGTAGCCAGATATTTTAGGAGACTAGAAGAAATCAGGATCCAGTCAAGTCAACAATATAAAACAAAAACCTTAAAAGACAATTAACAAAACCAGGATCTAATATCCGCAAATCTACACTATAGTTTTTACAGAAATATAATTTTTCTTTCTAAAATCACCCTCATTTTTATCAAAGAAAGACAAATTAAAACTAAGTAGTTTGCAAAATAAGTCTAGTTCCAATAGAGTTGGCCCAATTATTTACATAAGTACAGCAAGAATGGCAATTGATCACATAGGCTCTTTTAAATCTGCTTTGCTGGAACTTTTTATAAGGAATCTCAGATTGAACTTTAAAGGCCTCTCCAGGCCAGGAAAGCCAAGCCAAAATTTTGTTATCAGACTTTGCCTGTAATACCTACCGATTTGGGTGAACTCCTCTCTTCCGAGGTTCCCCCAAAATATTTCGAGGTTCCTTGTGCTTGCCAGATAAGTGACATTCTTTACTTATCCTGGTAAGTGCTGCTTGGAACATAAGGTACCAGGCCAATGTTTCCACGTGGCTTTATTCTATAAAGTCCAATCTTCATTCCTCAAAAGCTGTATGGTTATATCGCAAATATGATGTTCCAGTCACAGCCTTGGTAATAGAACCAGTGTTTCCAATTGTGTCCTGTTATAAGGAGAAGAGATTCTTATTGAACTTATGCAAATAACTATATTGCCATGAAAACAACAATACTCACTAAGAGTTTCCAAATTCGAGGGATCAGATAGAGAGAAAGATAAATATTTCAATTTTACTTACAAAAATATTATTTACCAAATTGTTATAAGTCATAGCTAGCTCAGGAGAAAAGAGAAAAAGTTTTCCTTAAATCTAAAAAAACAAAACATTAAAAATTCAGCAATACTTCAAATGAAAAATAATAAAAATTATAATCATCCTTATCAGTTCATTCAGTCCTGTGTAATCCATTCTTGATCCCAATCTTTTTGTGAGCAGCTTCATGAAGTTATCAGTCTTTCCATCAGCTTTCTGTAATTTCTTACCAAGTTCAGTTTTATTATCAGAAAGTTTGTCAGAAACCTGTACTCCAGTGTAAATGTCAGAGTCTTTTCCATGAATTTTTCTGAAGTTGAAACATTTTGCAAGAGCATTAGAGCAAAGAAATAAGTCTGTAAACAAGACCTCAAAATGGCAATTGACAGAGAAATTTGGTTAATTTTGTGACATACAACACTTTAAAATAATAATAACCAGAATTATGACTGATAATCAGGACAGATCAGAATTTCAGTAATGTTATACAATTTTAAAACACCTATGTCAATAACATTTGCCCACATAACAGCACCTAAGCAGACTTACCATCACTTGTTTGACAATGCTTTCCATGTAATTTAACATACGGAATAAGCCTAATAAATTTAGTATCTTTCCCTTTGTAGGAAGAGAGGAAATTTCTTTGAGAAGTTCCAGGGCCCTTTGAAAATTCTCAAAGAGAAAAAGTAAAAAAAAAAGACTTTATTTATATGAATTTTGGGGAGCTTGTCAAAAATAGAAAACGTTAAAGCAAAGAGAGCATTGACAGTCCAAAAACTTTAATAGAGAGACCTCAGTCTTTTGAACGCAGGAAATCATTTTAACAGATTTTTTTTTTCCTGTCTTTCAGGTAGACTTACCCAAAGGTAAAGAAAAATCTTTTATAACTTCTTTATCAAGTTCATGAAAATTATCCTTTTAAGAGAAAGAAGACCAAATTATAATTTTGTACCAGCTTCCCTCTGATATTAAAACTCATTTACTTAATTAAATTCATTTCAATCTTAGCCAACTTGACCATACAAAAACTGCTTTTCTAGAATTCCTCTTCCACAAACCTATAACTTTCTTTTTACATTCAGAATTTGTCCCATGTCTTTCTTTTCCCTCCTAGTACTTGAAGACAAATTTATCTTTCTTAATCAATCAAATAAAATATCTCCATTCTTTGTTCCTTCTTTATACATCTTACTTTCCTTGGACACAGACATAATTTTCTTAATATTTAGTAGCTTCAATCACATATACTAATTAGAAATTTTAACTCTTAGAAACCACAATTTGTAAGTAAAAACTAAGTAAACAATTATAAACTTTCTTTTACATTAGGATCTTGTAGCTTGGAAAATTTATAAAGACTTCATAACTTCTAGAAATATGTTCCTTTATAGTACAATCTTTTAATAAAACACACGTTTACCAATAGACCCAAAACACCTTTTAGTTTTCCTGTAATGAAAAGCCAAAAGTAGACAAACGTAAGTTTAGCAATCAATGTCTAATATCTTATCTTATTTGGAAATGATAATACTCAGTGAATTTTTATCACAAAATTTAGCAAAACTCTAAAGTTTTATGTCACCAAAAAGAGTTTGGAAGCTGTAACCACCATAACACATAATTATTGTTTAAAGTTCACCCAACATTCATCTTTTTCACAACTATTTAGTTACTTGTTCCCAATAATTATTTAGATTGTCTATAAGACTTCATAAGACATTAGATAAAATTAGCCATCATTTAAATTACTGTTTTTGTTAACCAGCTCTGTAATAGAAATAACGTCAGTTTTTTGTACAAAACTTCATGTAAATTTCATCACCTCTTATACCTTTAACCATAGTTATCATTAAGATTTTTATTAATAGGTCTGGGTCTTCTGATTTTGGACAAGGGAAGAATTCCCAGTCAGACATTTTAAAATATACTCAGGCAAAGTTGATGTAACCTCTTTATATAAAATTAGCTCAAACATTCCAACCTTTATAATCTTATCAACACTTACACTTTTACATGTTCTCAATTCAATTGTAACCTGAGTCAAGCTCTTAAGGCTATTTAAATTTTTCCCTTCCTTTTTCTGGCCCTTTTTTAGGTACCAATTAAACAATTGTGTGAGAGCTCTCAAAACATATTTTTTTCCCCCAATTTAGAAGTTTTCCCAATTCAAAGAATCCGTCATCTGGCCATTGACGAGTAGGATCTTCATTTGTATATTTATTCCAATAGTGACTCGATCCAATAAGACTTTTTAAGAAAGACCCAGAGGTAACTTTCCACGCTTAGAATAAATCTTTACCGTGGACGCAAGAGGCGTCCCTGGTGAGGGCGCAGATGATGTAGCCCCCATGATCCACAGAATTCACTCCCAAAGATATTCAGAGAAAGTAAAGACCTTCGTTGCACAGGCGGTAAGGATGGTGTAGTGAAAACGGTGTCTCCGGTCTCCCACAATAGTGTGGGACGCCTCCAGTCACAGACCCGCTACGCTAATCTGTGACACCAGGCAGGTGATACTGGTATGGGATTTTTCCAGCACTAACAAGCAACGAAGGTTAAGACGACAAAAGCCCTTATGGACTGGGCCCTTTATGACAAACTCCCCCGAGAGCTCGGCACAGCCAGACAAAGAGACAGTTCAGAACCCCAGTCTACTCGACTGGCCACCAAGGGGCACCCCAGTAAATGCACCTTCCATATGGTGGAGACCAAGGAGGATAGTCTCACTTGGCACAAAGCCAAGTTGTCTCAGGACACAGAACAAGACAGAAGGAAAAACCTCTTCCGGTTTTTTTCTTATGTGCACAATGACAGCTTTAGCCACGCCTTAGGTCTGCTGGAGCCAGAATAATACCTAGGTGGGGAGGTGTCACGGGGTTGGGGACTGTGTGCTTTACAGAGTACCTCGTCATTGCATGGACATTTTCTTGCAGTTGACGGGGGACCTGTGTCATCTACCCCGTTCCGTGACCCAACTTATCCTGTCACGGGAGTTTCCTGAAAGTGGCGACTGCCCTAATGGCTCTTAACCGCTCGACCCGTGCCCACCAAATTTGTGGCCTTTTTGGCTTCCAAGATGCCCTTGGCAATGGCCTTCACTTCATGTGCATATTAACCCACAGCAAAGTTTGTCTAAATAGACGCCAGTCTGGTGAGACCCGCAAACTCACCAGTCTGTGGGGCCGGCCCGGACATTGGGCTTATAGGGTCTATGCCTGCGTCCTACCCTATGGTATTTCCTTCTTATGACACACGATACAAAAGACAAAGACAAAAGAGAAAAACAGAGACTATCTCTGGGAGGAAAAGGGATCAAGATCAAAACCAAGAATACTCTACCAAATGTACCAGCGTCACTAAAAGCACAAGAAACTCGTTTCCCAAATATTTTCTTCTGCCAATCTAAATTTAGAAAGAGAAAAAAATTCTCACCACTTCCTTCCACCGGACTCCACAGGTAGAGATTCTGGGAGGCTGACGTGGTAAGAAGTCTTATATTTTGCCGACTTTCGTCAGGCGTTCCCATATCTCATCATCTGAAGTAATCCAGGGAGAAGGCAGTTCTTCCAGCCAGAGAACGCAACTTGCCAGCCGGTGTAGCCCCACGTTGGGCACAAAAACTGTTGGGGGAGAGAGAGAATCTGCCTCTGCCCTTTTCTTAAGGTTCTTATGGCTGGCCAAATAATTAACAAGACAGGTTAGCAGGAGAAAATAAAACCAAGTTTAATAACATGTATACATGGGAGAAACTCAGAAATGAGCAACTCGTCCCTCTGTCTAAGCTGCCCGCTTAAGTATTGTAGCTAAAGACGAGGAAGGTGTTGGGGATGGGTAGTGGTCTGGGACCTCAGAGGGCAAGAAGACAACTCACATGGAGATAGAAATGCAAATGTTTGCCTGACAACTCCTCTCAGGGTCATCTATAGATAATGTGGTCAGGGAGAGATAGAGTTTTTGATAAAAGGGGCTTGGTGCCTTTCCTGTTGTAACCTCTATCCTACATTATCTTTACAGCCATCATGATAATAACTCCTTCCTGAAACAGATCTTTTGTTTTAAATTCTTTAGGCAGTTTGGGAGGGGAAACTCAAATATTCTTCGTGAGTTCTCTGAGTCCTTATTGTCTTCAGCTCGAAATAATCTGCATACCAGAGTGGTGCCTCCTGGGGTAGCTTGCCCTGAGCACCATCACCTCCATTTATAAGGATGCACCCATTATATAGATTCTGTACAAAATTGCAAAGATCACTTTTTCCTTTTCAAAATTTACTTGTTTTAACTTTTAATAGTGGGAACCTTAGTGTTGGGTAAACTGCTGCACAATTACTGGAAATGCTGAGAGTCTTTTTGAAAAGTGTAGAAGTCTAAAGATAATGAAAAGTACATTTTTCGAATGTCAAGTCCCTTGATGATTTGATAAGCATCTGTCTAGTTGTACCCGGAAGAGATGGAAGATTAAACACCAGCACAGCACACAAGGAAACAGGCTGCAAACTTGAGGGCTTCCCATGGACCGCAGAGTGCCTGGCTGACTCTTGGAGATTAAATCTGGGCTTTGTCCATGGGTGGACCCTGAGAGGAAAATTTTGCTTAAATGACCAGAGAATAGACAACGTTTTATGTTGATAATAATACTTACCATGTAAATTTCTTTATAAATCTTTGAATAAAATAAAAATTTATAACCCGCATATAAATTAACTCTTACTGACAAACCCCACAGCCTTCTCTAGAGAGCTCAACAGAAAATATCTCCGCTGACTGTGAATTGTTCTTCTCTGAAAGCCAGCCAGCACTTCACTGATAGCCCTGGATAAGGAAGGCCAGATACAATTCTTTGAAGATGTTTAGCTGAATTCAGAACCAAAAATCCTACCTCCAGTTGGCTCCTCTGTGAGAATGGATGGCCGGCCTTGTTTCACAGCCTGAGCAATTGAGGTTTCAGATGAGATAAATTGCTTTGTTCCCTAGGGATGGAAAAGCTGGACTGTGACATCGATTCAATGCTGAGACTTTGCAGGTAAAGATAGGGTCATAGAGGGGAATAAAGATTTCAGCAAATTGGATTTTTGTTCTCAACAGTGGAAATAATTTAAGAAGCAGATAGTCTCTCACTCCAACTTCTCTTCCCTGTTCTCTGTCATATCACTGTAAAAATTCTCTCTATGAAAATTTCAATCTTTTTTCTTTGTAGTGTGTTTATTATCATCTTCACGAATTCTTTGACTTCACCACCTTTCTGGCACCACAACATTAGCCATTGAGATATTATTATAGATTCAGTTTTGCAATTTCATCCCCTTATCTCTATTTCCTCTGTCATTTCATAGTTTTAGTTCTTATTTTATCGTATGCTTGAAAACATTTGAAGCTTACAGTGTGTAACAGTTCCTTATTTTCTCAAATTTTTATCTAAGTGCCCTCAACTATCACTTTTTTTTAGAAAAGAAGTGAAATACATAACAGAACAATACACTGTAATAAATTGACCACTCATAATATTAAGTTCAACCTGAAATCCCTCCTCACTTAACAGAGACCATCTTTTATAATTCACAATGCTTTAGTCTGGGAAGGGTCAGTTTATCAATGATTTTTGGATGTTTTAAACCACATGAGATGAATACAATATAAGGTAAAATTGTTAATCTTGCAGAAGTTGTAGAATTTCCTGATGCTTAGGGGAGTTGGTGGTGGAGAACCTGAATCATATGAAAAGTAGTTGATTAATTAGCACCTGAGTTTGTTAATTTGGTAAGGATGATGATGAGACATACATGTTGAAAAGATAACTTTGCATATCAGAGTATTGTCAGAGGCCACTGGGAAAATTCATAATATTTTCAAATACTACAAAAAAATGATCATTTTTTCATAAAAGATGTGATACATGACGGCATCATATACTTCTGTCAGAAAATTTGCAATGAAGAAAATTAACACTTCAGTCATTTTAATTCTAACAATTTGTTCATGCTTACTAGTAGGTTAAAAAACTTTTTAGAAATAAAGTGAGGGCCGGCCCGGTGGCTTAGCGGTTAAGTGCGCGCGCTCCGATGCTGGTGGCCCGGGTTCGGATCCCGGGCGTGCACCGACGCACCGCTTCTCTGGCCACACTGGGGCCGCGTCCCACATGCAGCAACTAGAAGGATGTGCAACTACGACATACAACTATCTACTGGGGTTTTGGGGGGAAAAATAAATAAATAAATAAATAAATCTTAAAAAAAAAAGAAAGAGATAAGTGATGTACTTGCTTAATTTTTAATTTTTTTTAGTAAGAAAACTTTTTCATATTTTTAAAAAATATTTATTTGTATTTATTTTATGCTGAATTTATTCCTGGGCCAAAGACTTTTTTTTTAATTAACTAACACCAATTCTTTTCAAACTCTTTCAAAAAGTTGAAGAGGAGAGAATACCCCTAAAGTCATCCTATGGGATTAACACTACCCTGATATCAAAGCCAAAGACACTGAGAGAAAAGAAAACTATAGGTCAATATCTTTGATGAATATTGATATAAAAATCCTCCATAAAACAGTAATAAACTAAATTAATCAACATATTAAAAGGATTATACAGCATTTTTCAGTGGGATTTACTCCTGGAATAAAGGATGTTTCAACATATGAAAATGAATCAATGTAATAAACCACATTAACAGAATGAAGGAAAAAAACACATGATCATCTCAATGGATGCAGAAAAGGCGTTTGACAAAACTAAACATGCTTTCATGCTAAAACCACTAAAAAACCCCTCAGAGTAAAAGGAAACTACTTCAACATAATAAAAGCCATATATAGAAATCCACAGAGAACATCATATTCAAGGGTGAAGGAATGAAAGCTTTTTCTCTAAGATCAGGAACAAGGCAAGAAGGCCCATTTTCACCACTTCTATTCAACATGGTATTAGAAGTTCTAGCCAAGGCAAGTAGGCAAGAAAAAGAAAGAAATAGCATCCAAATTGGAAAGGAAGAAGTAATATTATATTTGTTTACAAATAATATCTTATATGCTGAAACCCCTAAAAATTCCACAAAAATTTGTTAGAACTAGAAAATTCTGCAGAGCAGTGGGACACAAAATCAACATGCAAAAACCAGTTGTTCTTCTATACATTAATAATAAGTAATCTGAAAAAGAAATTTAAAAACTTTACATTTTTATTTACAATAGCATCAAAAAGAGTAAAATACTTAAGAATCAACTTACTCAAAGAGGTAAAAATTCCAGTGATGGTTTTGCAAAATTAGAAAAATCTATCCTAAAATTCATATGGACTCTCAAGGGACCCTGAATAACCAAAACAATCTAGAAAAAGAAGAACAAAGTTAGAGAACTCACACTTCCTGATTTCAAAACTTACTATAAAGTAATCAAAACAGTGTGGTATTGGCGTAAATACACACACTATACTAATGAAATAGCACAGAGACCCCAGAAATAAAACTTTGCGTATATGGTCCAATGATTTTTGACAAAGGTACAAAGATCATTCAAAGGAGAAAAGATCAGTTTTTCAACAAATGTTGTTGGGAAAACTGGATACCCACATGCAAAAGAATGAGGTTGGACCCTTACTTTACACCATATACAAAAATTAACTCAAAATGGATCAAAGATATAAATGTTAGAGTTGAAGCTATAAAATCCTTAGAAGAAAACACATGGTAAAAGCTGTGTGTCATTGGGTCCAAATGCCATTGTAACAATGATTTCTTTATGACACCAAAGACATAAGTAACAAAAAAAATAACAAATTTTACTTCATCAAAATGAAAAAGATTTCTGTATCACAAGATACTATCAACAGAGTAAAAAGGCAAACCATAGAAAGATTGAAAATATTTGCAAATCACAAATCTGATAAGGGATTAATATCTAGAATAAATAAAGAACATCTACAACTCAACAATAAAAAAAACTCAATTTAAAAATGCACAAAGTACTTGAATAGACATTTCTCCAAAGAAGATATAAAATGAACAGGAAACACATGAAAAGATGCTCAACATCACTAAGTATCAGGAAAATGTGAAATAAAACCACAATGAGATACCTTTTCACACCCATTAGGATAGTTACTATCACAAAATCAGAACATAACAAGTGTTGGCAAGGATGTTGAGAAATTGGAACCCTTGTGCTCTGAGTGTGAGAATATAAAACTGTGGAAAACTGTGTGGCAGTTCCTTCAAAAATTAAAAATAGAATTACTATATGATCTAGAAATTCCACTTATGGGTTCTGAAATAATAAAAATCATATTTATCAGCCTCTGTGTCCAGTTCTTGGCACAGAGCTCCTAAAACCTTTGTAATTTCCCCAGTGATAAGAACACTAGGAGAATCTTTTGTTCTATTGAGGCAACTCTGGGTGGGCTCCTGGATGGCTCCTGGATGGGGGCTGGTCACCAGAAAGACCAAGCCCTGATTAGAAGCTTGGAATTTTTAGCCCTACCCCTTATCCTCCAGAGAGAGGAGAGGAGCTGGAAATTGAGTTAATAATTGATCATGCCTATGTGAGAGAGCCTCCATAAAAATCCCAAGAGAAGGCGGTTCAGAGAGCTTCCAGGTTGGCAATGACAAGGACTGCTTGGAGACTGGTGTACCTGGAGATGGCATGAAAGCTCTGTGTACCGTCTCCATACCTTTCCCTATGCACCACTTCCAACAGTCTGTTCTTGAATTATATCCTCTTATAATAAACTGGTGACCTAGTAAATGTTTCTCTGAGTTTCGTGAGCCACTCTAGCAAATTAATCAAACCCAAGGAGAAGGTTGTGGGAACCTCTGGTTTTTAGCCAGTAAGTCAGAAGTATAGGTAACAGCCTGGGCTTGTAACTGGCATCTGAAGTTGAGGTGAGGTTGGGTGGGTGTGCAGACTTATAGGACGGAGCCATCAACCTGTGGAATCTGATGTATCTCTGGGTTGTCAGCATCAAATTGAGTTGAATTATCTGGCGACCAGCTGGCATTCCAAGAATTGCTTGTTGGAGGTGTGGGGAACCCTCCTACATGTGAAAAAGTGAATCTGAGAACACCATTTATGGGTATACACGCAAAAGAACTGAACGCAGAGGTATAAAGACATATATGTACACCCGTGTTCTTAACAGCATTATTCAAAATAGCCAGAAGCTGGAATCAAGCCAGGTGTCCATCAATGGACGAACTGACAAAAAAATGTGGTGTATACACATAGTGGAATACTCTTCATCCTTAAAAAGGAAGGAATTCTGACACATGCTATGACATGGATGAACTTTGAGGACTTTATGCTAAGTGAAATAAAGCCAGTCACAAAAGGAAAAATACTGTATGATTCCACTCATATAAGGTACTTAGAGTAGTCAAATTTATAGGAATAGAAAGGAGAATGGTGGTTCCCAGGGGCAAGAGGGAGGGATAACAGGGTATTGTTGCTTAATGGGCATAAAGTTTCAGTGCAATGTGAAAACAGTTCTGTGGAAGGTTGGAGGTTATGGCTACACAACTATGTGAATGTATTGAATGACACTGAACTGTACACTTAAAAATGGTGAAAATTTTATGTTATGCATATTTTATGACCATTAAAAAATTAATTATTATCAACAAATGAACAAACACTAGCTACATGCGATAGCATGGATGAATATCACAACCATAATGCTGCATAAAAGAAATTATATTCAAAAGACTATATATTTTATAATTCCATTTATATAAAATCCAAGAAAGAAACAAAACCGAGGTCTGGCTTCTAGTAATGGTGGAGTAGCCTGTTGAATTAACACTCTCACAGATAACAATGATAAAATCTGCACAAAATATTATATATATTTATACAGACTCGTGTGGCTATATGTAATACACATAAAATAAATGTGTATTTGTGTGTATGTATAAATCACTTCCAAAAGCAAGCAGAACTGAGAGGGACTCTTCCTTTAAATGATGGGAATTGCACCAGGAAATATTTGCAAGCTTGAGTCTTTTGCCTCAAAGCATTCTAAAATCTGCACATGGCCTAGACAGGGGAAAAACTACAGTCTTACTTGTAATGTTAGAGGATGTATTTTTGGGCTGGCAGAGTAGCTGGAAAGTTAGGGGAGAAATTCTGGAAGGGAGGGAGACACAAAGAGGAAAATCGCAAAATATATATGTAAGTCTCTCCCCCACACACTCCAAATTGGCAGATCTTTGAACAACACACATGCAGGGTAGGCCCCAGAAGGCCTAGTGTAAAAATAGCAGTTGGAAGATGAAAGAACTAAACTAGGATTTCAGTTATGCCCACTGTAAATGAGATAGGATTGGAATTTCAGTCTAGCCAAGTTGATTCCCTGCTAGAAAAATAACAAAACTCTTCCAAGGAATACAATAGAATCCGGAGCCTCTATACCTATCTTTCATGATTTCCAGTACACAATTTAAAAGAAGCACGAGATTTGACAAAATAGGAAAATGTAATCCATATGTGACCAAAAGCAGGCAGTAGAAACTCTCCCCAATGTGTTCTAATTAGCAGTCAAGAATACGAAAGCAGTTATTATAAAGATGATCATGATGGTAAAGAAAAATATTCCCATAGTGAATGAACAGATGTGGGAACTCAGCAGAGAAGTGGAAATTACACAAAAGAACCAAATAGGAAGATGAAATAAAAAAAAAAATACTTTTGAGTTTACCGGTAGATTAGAAATAGTAGAAAAAACATGAAGATGCAGCAATAGAAATTATCCAGTCTGAAGAAAAGAATGTAAAAATTTTGAAGAAAAATGAAGAGAGCCTTATGACCTGTGAGATGATTGAGTCCCAAGCAGAGAGGGGAGAGACAGAAAAATGAAATGAGGCAGAAAGGCAAATCAATAAGTAATAGCATAAAACTTCCAAAATTTGTTGGAAAATCTAAAATTTTAGATCCCAGAAATTCAGCAAACCCACAAAATAAAATATAAAAGAAAAGCATACTTAGGTACACGATGGTCAAGCTACTAAAATCCAAAGATAAATAGAAATTCTTAAAAGCATCAGGGAAATACACACATACAGTGGAAGACATTACATACAGGGAGAAATATTGTGAATGATGGATGATGTACTATCAAAAACAAAAGAGACAACTCAACAACAAAATGACATCATTCAAGTGCAGAAAGAAAACCCAAAAGTCAACACAAAATTCTATATTTAGCAGAACTCACTTTCAAAAAGGAAGTAGAAGCCATAATAAGATACTGCACGCCTATTAAATGGCTGAAATAAAAAATAAAATTGCAAATACGACGTGCTGGTGAGGACTAGGAGCAATTAGAACTGGGAATGCAACATGATAGTTGCATTCAGAAAACAGTTGAGCAGGTTCTTATAAAGCTAAACATACACTTATTATATGACTCAGATATCCCACTCCTAGGTATTTACTGAAGAAAATTGAAAACTAATGTTTAAACAAAAATCTTTGTGGGAATCATTATAGCCATTTTATTCATAATTGCCAAAAGCTGGAAATAAACTAAATGTCCTTCATCAGGTGAATGGAGAAAGAAACTGTGTTGCATTGGTACATTATAATACTACTTGGCAATAAAAAGGATAAACTCTTTTTTTTGTGTGTGAGGAAGATAAGCCCTGAGCTAACATCCAGTGCCAATCCTCCTCCTTTTTCCCCCCAAAGCCCCAGTAGATAGTTGTATGTCATATTTGCACACCCTTCTAGTTGATGTATGTGGAACACGACCTCAGCATGGCCTGAGAAGCGATGTGTCAGTGCGCACCATGGATCTGAACCTGGGCCGCCAGTAGGGGAGCACACGCACTCAACCGCTAAGCCATGGGTCGGTCCCAGGATAAACTCTTGATTCACACAACAACATGGATGAATCTTGGCTGCATTTCTCTAAGTGAAGGAAGCCAGATTCAAAAGGCTATATAGAATATGATTCCATTTATATGACTTTCTAGAAAAGGCAGAATTACAGGGATGGAAAATGATCAGTGGTTGCCAAGGGATGGAGTAGGGGAAGGGGTTGAATACAAAGGGATAGCATGAGAGAACTTTGGGAGTGAAAAACACAGCTCTGTATGGTACTGTGGACATGTATGCATGACCATAAAGTCAAAACCCATAGAACTGTACACAGCAAAGAGTGAATTTTACTCTGCAAATTTTAAAAATCAATCAGGATGCTGGGGAACCCAGATGGAATGCAGTGACAAATGAATCTCACTGTATTACAAGCATGTGACATAACCATACAGAAGGAGTGGGGATGAAAGGTCCTGACCTAAGTTACTTTGGAAGACAGTGTTTTGACGGGATACTGTAAAACTAAAGTACTGGACATAAACACTGTACTCTAGGTGGTCAATTTGTTTTTCATAAGAGTATGGATTAGCAATTCTGAAACTAGTTGACACAGTAAACATATTGTAGCTAACTGGAGTTAGGTTTCTCACTGTTGGTGAAAGAAGTTACAAATAAACAAAAGGAGAATGCTAGAATAAACCCAGTGGTGCTGGCTTGGAGTTGGAAGTATCAGTATGAATCCATGTCTCTTTTAATATATCTATCAAAAAAGATAGATAGATTGATAGATCGATAGACAGATGCGTATACTTGAGTTTATATTCATAGATATATTTCCAAGCTCTGCTGAGAGGGACTAGAAGCAGTGACACTCTAATATTAATGAGCACATCTAGCTCCCAGATCTTGTTTTCTAAATATCATTCTCCAATAAAAAGAACCAGGTTTTCTTGGAGAAATGGCTAATTCTAGGGCTGGAGATAGAAAATACAAAATGAGCCTGGATCATCTTGTAATGACAGAAAGTAGGAAAGTGCTTTAAAACACACACACACACACACACACACACACAGAAAATGATGGGACGTGTCAAAATGAATCAGTCTAAAAGACTTCCCAATGACTCAAGCTGGAAAACTGTGAGCAACAAAATAAATAATGGTAGCATTGGATTATTACCCAGAGACTAAAATAAATATCCACGAGGCTATACTGATATAAAAAAGATTAAATAAGAAAGGAAGGGAAGGAAGAAAGAAAAAAGGGAAAAAAAAGAATGAGAGAAAGAGAGAAAGAAAGGAAGAAGGAAAGGAGAGGGAGGGTGGGGAATCTTCCTCACAGAGTTCCAAATAATAAATGCGCTAGACAGCATGAAATTGAAAATCGCCACTAGAACGCTACAGTAACAATTACTGTTGGAAAGATTGACTGATGAATGCAAAAACGGGAGGAAACTTAAAGAAGAAACAGTACAATTGCAGAGTCTCAAAGCATTTCCTTCCAAACACTTAACTTATTTCTCTTATTGCTTTAAAATACCTATGACTATTTAAAGCAAAAATTATAACACTGTATTGTGGGATTTATAACATGGGTGGATGTAAAATTTATGACAACAATAGCACAAAGGACAGACAGACGTAGATGGAACCGTTCTGTAGCAAGTCTTCCATATTTTACATTGATTAAACTGGTGAACTATTAAGTCTAGGTAGGCTGTGATATGTTAAAGATGCATATTGTAATCTGGACCAACCAGTAAAAATCCAAAGGTGTGTCACTTAAATGCTAATAAAGGAATTAAACAGCATACCAAAAAACGTTTGTACAAGACTGTTCACAGGAGATGACCTGCACGTCCCCAGGAGCAAGATGAGCGCACTTTGGGGCATCCACAGAGCAGAACGTCCTCAGCCGTGCCAAGGAGCAAACGCTGACACACACATGCTGAGAGAGACTCATCAACGTCGTGCTGAGGGAGGCAAGCTGGACAGAAACCAACACACATGGGATGATTTCAGCCAAGATGAACCTATGCTGAAAAAACCAGAACAGGGGTTGCATCGGGGGAAGGAAAAAATTGTCTGGGAAGGAACAGGAAGGAGTTTTCTGGGGGTGATGGAACTATCCTATTCTTAAAGCGATGAAAGTTATATGGGCATGTTTATTTGCCAAAACTGTACGGTTGAGATTTGTGCCTTTCAGTGTGCACACATCTTACTCACCACACACGCACAAAGGCTTAAAAGAATAATAAAGTGAGGTGAGAATGGGATGGAGTGTGGATGAAACAAAAATAGCAGATGATTAGTAGTTGTTGAAGCTGGGTGATGGGCCTACTATGCTATTTTGCTTATTTTGTATATTGTTTAAATTGTTCTGTAATAAAACACTTGTATAAGAAGACAAACTCGATATACAGTGTTCACTGGTAAGATATCAGTTACCTTTGGGGAGGAAATAGGGAGAAAGGGATTGTCGGGGCCTGAGTAAAGCTGGTGTTAGTTCTTGGTCACACAAGTGTGTTCACTTTGTAATAATTCTTTGAGATTTACGTGGATGACTTCTGCATATATTTCTGTACGCATGTTATACATCAATAAACATTTTAAATCCTGCATATTTGCACAAAGATACTAAGTCAATATCTTAGAATAACAGCAGTGTTTTGTTTTAAAGTGGAACACATTCACTCATGACACCATTAGATGGATTTTAATACTCCCAAGTATCTATTAATGCCCTCATCCCTGCGTGGCTCCTGGGTCTTTCCATTTTTGCCTCAGTTTTGTAAGTGGCATGGATTTGAGTTTTTATGATGCCATCTTTCTCCAGCAAGGTCCACCCCCACCACGATGCTCACCAAGGCCTCGACACCTAGCACAGTGCCGTGTTCACAGCATGCACTGAAGACCTGTGAGACTGGGTTGGATGAGGAACAAAATGAGGAGCTCATGATGTTCGTAACTTATGTCTAGGTGCCATATTGTGACTTAGGAAATTGGTAGAGTTTTTCGATAGCTTTGCTATGCCTTCTAATTTTTCCTATTTAAAACAATGGGAAATAGGGTCTCAGAGTTCTTTCTCAGAGAAAGTCTGACATTTCAGGCACAGATTACTGACAATTATTAATGGCATATGACTTTCCCACCTCATCTTAGTGTTAAGTTTTTAATTCCTTACCTTGGAAATGACCTAACATTTCTTCTTCCAAATCTTGTAGTAATACCGATGCTCCAGAAAGTCAGGCCACAGATATTCTGCTGTTGTGCGTCCTCCCTGCAAAGAAGTGGAGCTGTGCATCCACCAGTCTAAGAAGTGTGTGGTGCTGTAGTATTTGGAGTCAATCAGAAAAGCTAAATGGAAAAACGACTTCAGAGAATTATCACCATAACCCCCCACAGCAACAAATTATTTTGTGATTCTGAGGGTATATTTAAACAAGGATATTAAAACTAGTTCCCAAGGAGCCAGCCCTATAGTAGAGCAGAAATTGCATATTACCTTCCTGCACAAACTTGCCTAACATTGTGGGAAGGACCAAAGGGAAGTTTCGGTGTTGTTGCCTATGTTAACGAGGCCAAGAGGTCCACACTGGGATAAGGAAGTCCAGTGAACCAGCCTGTGTGCAGCGTGGGAAAAGGGACATGTGTGTGGTCCCCTGAAGTGGCTTAGGGGTCACTTACCAGTGCACCTGAGTTTCCTGTCTGTATAATGCAGGAATTGGGGCTGTCCAATGTGATGTTTTCTCCTTTTTATGACATGGCTCAGGGCAGTCCTTCTAAGACTCCTGACCAAGGTATGGGCCCTTCAGGCAGATTGGGTCCAAAGGGAGGATCTCTGCAGCGACCCTGACCACGGGTCCAGAGCGAGGATCATGGCAGCCTGGAGGGATGGGGGGATGGTAGGACAGTGGCCTTGAAAAGGCAAATTCCAGGATCCCAGGCACCTGGTAGTTCCATTTTAGATATTGAATTCACATTTCAAATACTGGCCAGGGAGCTTCCACCAGGGCTGCAAGCAACCTCAGCAATAGCCAGGCTGGTGAGCCCCACCCCTACCTGAGTACTGGCCTCAAGGGATGCAGCCCAACCACACTGCGCATACTCTGGGGGGTGGTCAGGGCATGGAGAATGGGCGTGGTATAGAGAAGAGGGTTGGATGGAGAATCAGAGGCGTGGAGCCCAGGGCCCGAGAGACAAGGCACGAGTTGGGGCCACGAGCTGTGCATGCTGGGAGCTTTTCTCTCTTAACCGCTCCCAGCTGGCAACCCGTAGGGCTGCAGGACTAGAACTCCCAGGAGGCTCTGGGCACGAGGCCGTGCCTAGCTCTGGGGGGAGGAACAGGGCAATGTGAGCTTGGCCGAGGGCCAAACCCCCTTTGAATCAGGACTCTGGCCCTGCACCCGCTCCAACAGGACTGAGTCCCGGAGGGAATGTGACAGGACGAGAGGGACCAGGGAGTTAGGAGGGTGTGGCGGCTGCATGGGCAGCCGCGGGCCTGCAACGTGCAACTGCTTTTGTCCAAAATTGAAGCTGGACTGGCGCCTCTTCCCCACCACCTCCCTCCGTTGCTTGATTCCTCCTCCCACCTGCATGCCTGTGGGTCTTTCCACAGCCTCCTACCTAGTCCAAGGCCAGGTGCTTCTCTAAAGTGCTTATGGGAACTGGTTTGACATCCCAGAAACTTTCCAGTTTGCCTGCTGCCCTCTGCCATCTCCAGCCAAAGTGCCATCATTTCATCAGCTTTGGGGAGACATTCGCCCTTGTGGCCCCTCTTGCAAGCACAACTTAAGAGTTTGCAGGGTGGTAGCATTGGCTGTTGCTTGCCTTTTTCACAGGTGTGGAAGTTGAGGCATCCTCGGGGTTAATCATTGGTTTCCCCAGGATCTGCTAAGAGCAAAGGGGAACAACACAATTCCCAGGCAAGTATCTAGTAAGCCGTTTTCACTAACCCATTCCAGTGCAGAGGCCTCCAAAACAGCATCCTTAAGATGAGAATAGCTTAAGCATTTTGCCCTTTAGATTGATCACCTAATCTCAGCTCAGGCCTGAGTGGCCAGTCTCTCAGGGACATGAGTGATGACTCTGATCCTTCAGGAAGAGACCGGTGGTCCAGCTTTGGGAGAAGCGTGTTCATGGTAGACAGCACCTGGGCAGCATTTGAAACCCGTCAGCTTTAACATCTCTGCTTGGGATTCTGGCAAGTTTCCAGGATAAACATGCCCAGGAATAGTCAAATGTACCGTATTCTTTAAAAATTGATTAGAGTAGTGAAAGGAACAGAGCATAAAATATCCTGATTATTTGCAAAAGATGAAATGCAAGCAAGACCTTCTTGTTAATTTTTTTCTCCTCATTCTCTTGGCTGTACTATACGCTTGAATGCAGAAACAAAAAATTTGAATTGCCAAGTTATCTTTTCCTGAGATTGGTAAATTAACTTAAAAGTCTTATTGAAACCTGTGGAGGAATGGTTAGCAGCTTTCATGATTCATGTCCTCCCTAAAAACCTGGGTGCTGATCTACATGAAAAAAAGTCCTTGTTTATATTACACACCCCAATAGGTTACATTTCCGATTCCTGAATGTGGGATGTCATCAAAACAACTGAAAAAGCTGGTCATGGAAACTGGACCCTGTCACTATGTGAAGAATTTACCTCTTTATGAATTAATGACTCGAATTCTTTAACATTTTTGTAAAGAACAGATGAGAAACTCTGCAGTGTCTCTGAGTGTGGCAAGACGGGGAATTCTCCTTAGACCACATCCTCGAGTTCTTCTCTCGTGTTCAATAGACCCGGGTGATAGTCCGTGTGGTCAGGTGCAGCGCCGCTCCCCCAGCCCCCAGTGTTCCATCCTACTCTGGCCTGTGACCTCTTCAGGGGGTTCTGATGACACTCATCCACAAGGGTTGGAAGGAGACATTGTAACATGAGGATATTCATTATCTTAAAACAACGATTAATGGAGAAGAAAGTCTCGGGTTCTGTGTGCTCCGATGCAACTGCTGTTGGGGTGTGGCTTCAGTGACCACTGTGCTCCCAGCAGTCCCCACAATGGCTGTCTCAGACATTTGATCTCCTGGTGCAACCACAGCAGCTGTTGACAGAGCTGAGCGCTCGTGGTTCAGTGTCTTCCGTCAGATTTTGTGGCTCTGACCCTTCTATGCTCACCCCCTTCCCATTCCTATCTGCTGAGTTGATTGCTTTGTAGTTGTTTCCTAGGAGCCACTGTGTGTAACTGGATTTCACAGTGTCTTTAGAGACCCATCTTCACTACACGAGTCACTGTACAACAGTGACTTATCCTGGTGTAGCCCGTGTTCATCATCTCCAGTGGAGCTGTGAAGAACCCTGCTTACTAGTACCCTCTCTCATTCTCATGCTGCTGGGGCTGCTTATGAAGTTGAGCATCCCGTCTTTGGTCTCATTGCCATTATTCTTTTCATCGATTATTTTGAAGTCGGATATGACTTTGTTAATAATGTGGACACTTGCTGTCACAGGAACTTTTATGTAACTTCCCCAACAGCTCTGTGAAGTAGTCCTGTGATCCCCATTTTACAGGGGGGGACACTGAAGCTCAGAGAGATGGAGTAGCTTCCTTCACGTCACACAATTTCTCGGTATATTTTGTGTCTCCACCTGGAGCTCCGCTTCTCAGGTGAGTGCACTTAGGTGGTGTTCCACTTTATGCCTCTCTGCCAGTCTCCCCAAAGGCACACGCCCCATCCTGAGTCCATTGTCTGCTTGATGGCAGTCACCCTGCACAAACAGTCTCCGGGCAGGGATTGGACTAGCGGGGCGTGGTCCTCCGGCTTACTCTGGGCAGGTACTAGGTTCATGGCGAGAGCTGGAGCAGTGGAAGATACTGACCGTCACTCACCTGGAAGGTTTGTTATGTAGAAATACTCCACTGACTTTTTGCAGGTGTCATGTCTTCTTTGTCTTCATTGCTCCTCTGGGCATTCTCCTACAGTCCATGCTGTGCAGTAACATAGAGTACAGAGACTGGTGAACATAATACTGTTGCCATGCACCAAATGGTCACATCACTCATTTTTCTAATTATGAAACAAATACACACTGTAAAAAAGTCAAATTGCACTGATCTATGTAGAGTAAAGTGAAACATTCCCCTTTCATCCCCTTCCCTGCAAACTCACTCTCCTACTCAGAAGAAACTATTGTTAAGAGGTTGTGGCTTATTCTTCTGGAAATTTCTTATGAATTTATAAATACACAAAATTTTTTTTAAACATAAATTACATAACTACATCGTTTGCAATTTGCTGTTTCCTAAACCATATATCATAGACCTCTCTCCTTATCAGTGCACATCACTCTAACTTACCTTTTTAGAAGTTTTAGAGGTATTCCAAAGAATAGGAATACCATGATCTGTTTATATCTTCTTTGATAGCAAAGGGATTACATCCAGTTTCACTATTATACATAATGCTGCTATAAGATCCTTATATGGAATTTATTACACTGCTTTCAACTGCTCAATATGCTTTGTTTCCTTTTAGTCAGAGACTATGATATATTTTTAACACTTTTACGGGAATTATTTTATAGGGAAATTAATTTTATCACTGAATAACGACATTTATGCGGAAGCTGGACTTCAAGGTCATCCATCTCAGTATTCTGGAGAAAAATAATGAAACTTAGAAGGTATTATGCTTGCTCCATCACATTCTAACAAGTCATGTTAACAATGTGAGTTGAATCTTTGAATAGCCTCTACTTTCTCTGTTCAGATGAACGATGACTTTTTCTTGTCTAGAAAACTTCTGACTCCAAGAGCTCTCAGTTGGGTTTCAGAGAGGGTAAGATATTGGTGTTGTATCCATTTCTCTTCAGCTGTAGGCTGCGTCTTCTAAAGATCATAGAATTGATCATGGTCCAATCGATATATGTGATTTGGTTCAAAAATTCAAAGTAATGAACTCAACATAGGACTCTATATCTTTTGTCCTTAATAAAGAATTTCCTTTGATATCCTTAAGTCTCTGTGATTACTAGTAAAAACTCACCTAAGGGTGAAGAGATGTGGTTCTGCTGACAATGTCTGGCTTGAACATCCATAGTTAAGCCTGCCACATCTGTAGGTAGGTTAGACTTGACCTCTTGATGACCTCTGCCCTTGGTCTTTGACCTGGGAAAAATAAGAATTTAAAAAAGCTGCTGTTATTAGCACTCAATGCTAGAAACGCCCATTAAAGAGTGAGTTTGGTTTGGTAAACCAAAGGGAGTATAAGCAGAACAAAGTCATTAATATCTATAAAATTTCAAAAAATTCTAATTTTTAAAAATATAACTCTGTTTTTGCCACACTGCAAACTGTGTATATATGAATGACGTATCCCTCTGTCCATTTCTTAAGTTATTTCCATTGATTTGATGGATTTATCTTCAAACCCGGATTCCAAGTGTGAAAGGACATCTTGGTCCTTCAAAAAAAAGAAACCATTGAGATTTAATTTTCCTTTAGCTCGGCATCCCAAAGGTTTGAGGAATAAATGATCGTGTAATGATACAATGATTTTGAAATCTAATTGTTAATTAGAGGGGTGTAAGAGATGATCGAATGGTGGTTCATCACCATGGTCAAGGGTATTGTACACATGGACATGTAAACACGATTCAGGAAGCTGCTTCAGCACCGTGACATCACTGAGAACCACAGTGCAGGGGGATCTAGGCACAAAGCCGTCTGCCTCGATCTCCTGGGTTACATGTAGATCCAGGTGTCTTGACAGTGGCTTCAGAGAAGCTAACTTTTATCTATTTCTCCCCTTCCTTATCTCCAGTTTACCTCAAACACTCCTGACTACCATATTTTAAAGTAAGACCAATTATAGTTATCTATGTGAGATTCTTGTTTATTATTAGAGAGTGATAATCAAGGATACCATCAAATATCATTTAATTGACCTAATTAAATTTGTTGTACCTTATAATTGATTAGAACACTACGTTTAGTTGAGCGTTTGATATTCACCAAGTGTGTTAATCTGCTTACAACTGCTATGTGCCTGACTCCTCGTAGAAGTGTATCTTTGGCCCATCACAAGATTTTAATGACTCAAATCATCATAAATTAAGATAATGTACTGTCTTTTGGATGATAGAGAGACATATGGGTCCATTTTGGAAATATGCCCATCTGTCTTTGCTGCCCATGGGAAGTTGCTGGTTACTAGGTCTCCAGGTGGTTTGCACAAGCCCTAGGTCTGTAATAGCTTGGTGCCTCTCCTTCTACTTGGGGTAGAAATAAAAGAGATCAGAGAGACTTATTAAAGTTTTGGTTGCATGAAGCCTTCTATGAAGACCATCCATGCATATTGTTCTGGATAGCTCTCTGTTCCTAAGACTGCTAGTTACTTAAAGGGCTTGTCGGGAACTGTGAAAGGTCTGATATTTTACCTTTCCTGCAAGCTAATAAGTTAGCCTACAATGGTTTTACAGATGCTGGCAAAAGACACGAGACCCATGGGTCAGAGACAAAGGACTTAATGACACAGCAACAGCAGTGGCCAGAGTATCAGCATTGGCACTGGTTCACTAAATCCCACTTCCTACAGGGTGATACACAGTGGGCCAGGTGACATGCAGAGGGTTGCAAGATCTCAGAGCCTAAGGAATTCAAATCTTTGATAACGGGCAGGATGTCTGCTAACCTTTGCCCTGGGGGGGTGTTATTTTTATTATACTGGGCAGTAAGCAAGCCTACCCTTTGCTCCAAAGGAGGCCACTATTTCTATCTTCCAAGCCTCCCAGCTCTACACACATCCTTGAAAAGATAACCTGGTCTTACTGGCTTTCAAAGATAAACTTGAATGAGACTTGATCATCATTCAGTTCTTCTGTTTCCTTTATTGAGATTGTGCAAATATGCTCTTTTCTCTGTAAAGTTCATTAACTTTATTCATAAATAAGGGATGTTTTTGGTTTTATTTATTAAGTTGAAATTGTCTTATTAGAGGAAATGATGATACTGTTATGGGTTGGATCTGAAAGTATGCTTTTCCAGGAAAAATGGGAAAGAAGATCAGTGCTCACAGAACTTTGCCACAAGGAGCTGATAGCAACTTAAATTATTTTAATTTGAATAGTGTTTTGTACATCTTTCTTCCATTTACTTCATCCTCTCTGCTTCCTGTAACTCTCATATGGGAATGGGGCACTTTCAGGGATTCACTGAACTCATTTACAATATTCAAATGGTTTTGTTTTTTGTGTTTTTTTTATTGAGGTAAAGTTGCCATACAATATTATATCAGTTTAGGGGTACAACGTAATGATTCAATGTTTGAGTATATATTGAAACGATCACCACAATAAGTCCAGTTAACATCCGTCCCCATACATAGTTACAAATGTTTTTGTCTTGTGATGAGGACATGGCATATTTCAAGGTGCAGAAGACTCAACGATGGTGTCATACTTTTCTATATACAGCTTGATGAATTTGGACATAAGTATACACCCTTGAGACTGTCACCACCATCAAGGCCACAAACATATCCATCACCTTCCAAAGTTTTCTCTCACCTCCTTTATTACTATCATTCTGTGGTAAGAACTCTTAGTATCTACTCTGGTAGCAAATGTGACGTATGCAATAGAGTTTTGTTAGCTGAAGGCACTACGCCACATCCTACATCTCCAGAACTTATTTATCTTGATAACTGAAACTTTGTATCCTTTGACAATCAGCTCCCCATTTCTCCATCTCCCCAGCCCCTGTCAACCACCATTCTAACCTCTGCTTGTATGAATTTCACAATTTTAGATTCCACATATAAGTATTTGTCTTTCTCTGTCTACCTTATTTCACTTAGCATAATATCTTCTAGGTCCCTCATGTTGTCAAAAATGGCAGTAATTCCTTCTTTTTTCAAGGTTGAAGAATATTCCATTTCTTTATCCATTCATCATCAGCGACGTTTAGGTTACTTCCATATCTTCGCTATTGTGAATTAGCTGCAAGGAACATTAGAGTACAGGTATCTTTTTGAGACCCTGATTTCAATTCCTGTGTGTATATACCAGAAGTGGGATTGCTGGATCATATGCTAGTTTTCTTTTATGGAGGAACCTCCATACTGTTTTTCATAATGGCTGTACTAGTTTACATTCCCATAAGGGTTCCTTTTATTTACATCTTCACCAATATTCGTCATTTTTAGTTTTTCTGATAATCGCCATCTTAACAGGTGTGAAGTGATAGCTCATTGTGGTTTTGATTCGTATTCCCTGATGATTAGCGATGCCAAACACCTTTTCATAGACCTATTGGCCACTTGTATGTCTTCATTGGAAAAAGTCTATTGTGGTCCCTTGCCCATTTTATAAATTGATTTGTCTTTTTGTTATTGAGCCAACACAAAAAAAGGAGAACAAAATTTCCAGGCATTATGGATGCTTCCCAGTTGATGCAGATGGTTTTGTGTTTACAGTGGTACCAAAAGATCATGTTTCGTGTTTTTTCTTCGGCTTGTTATAAGACCCGCAGTAGCTGCAGCATGGCAGATAATCGGGATCTTCTGGGTTTGGAGGTTTACAAAATAAATGGGTGGTAAGGATTTTTTTATTTTTCCAAGGAAGTTATTGTGATCATTGTCCATGGAATCCAGGATTAGATAGGTGGAGGAGAAAATTAAGGTCAGGAATGGTGATCTGGCATTACTTCTGATCTTGAGGGACAGGTATTTACTGCATGAGTGTTTGAATAAAAATATTAGAGATCAGGAATTTGTGGTGGGTGACTATGTTTTCTGAATTATTTACTTTTGAACATCACCACTTGGATTATGTGAACATCTGGGATATGGGAGTAAGTCGTTAGCAGGGGGTGGTTGATAATATCACTATTGATTTAACCTCTATGAACACCAAGTGGTCAATGGATTAAGCAAATGAGTAGACAGAAAACACAGAAATGGTAAAAATTGGGATTTAGTAAAGGACTGGGGACTGACTGTCCTGAGGGGGAGTGCCAGGACTTGTGCGGTTGAGAGTGACAAGGACAAGAAGAGAATAGAATCACACTCAAACAAGGAGGGGGTGTTAACAGGATGGAGGGGGAGAAATTATCTGGAGCAGCCTTGAGTTTTGACCTTGAGCTTTCTGTTCTTGATGCAAATCTGCCTGATGACATCCTGGGACACAGGTCAGATCTATCCCCAGGGGATCGAGGGAGGGTAGAAGTACAAAACAGCCAGGATAATTGTCCTAAAAAGGCAGGCTTCCTTTATCATTTGACCCACTTTCATGATTGGTTTATCTAGGGTAAGAGGAAAAGAAAGATGATAAGAAGGATGATAGTCACGTCTTCGCAGACGTGGTGAACACAGAAGGAGCAGCAGGGGCCTGGCTTCCTGAGGACAGGTTTAGGCTGAGGGCTAAACCCATCGCAACAGCCTGGAAGAAGCTACATCCAGCAGGATAGACGAGCACGGAAGCCAGAGACCTGCTGATGGCACCAGCTCGGCAACTCCTCCTGGAACAGCCCAGCCAACACCACTGTGTCCCATGACCAGGGCCTCCTGCCCAAAAATGGCACCCTGCTGCCCATGGGCTGAACAGATCCCTCTGCTTGTTAACCTGGACAAGATAGATGGGAATGTTTCAGAGAAAGTTCAAGTGAGAAACTATCAAAACCACAGCCCACTCAGTCCCCCTGCCACGCACTCCCCTCCTCTCTTTCCAGACCCGCAGCCTCCACTCTATCTTGGTCATCAGTTCTCTGCTCAAGGACTCGTCTTGGCTATAGAGCTCCTTAAGTTTTTCAGAGCTTTACCTGAGGGGAGGGGAAAGAGGGAAGGATAAATTTAGGGATAATGTGAGGAGTCTGAGTGCAAATCCCTTTTCTTTGACAACCCAAGAGATTCAACCTGCCTGGAGGAGTGTTCTCACTGGGCTCCTCTGAGCGCTAAGGTCTCATGGGACTGAGAGGGGACTCTCCTGTTGGTCACTGGGGTCTCCACTCCCCAGCTCTACAGAGCAGCTCTGTTTTGACCACTATGAGTTTCAACTGACCATAGAGTTCTGTTGCTATAAACACTTGAAAATCTCCAATGTGGCTCAACCCAGTACCTGACATTTAGGGAAACTGAGTCCTGAAGCAGAACTGGTTCACTAAGGACACCAGGAGACTTAGAGACCAACTGCCGATGCCCAGGCCCTGTCCCCAGCATTTGCTGCCTCCCAGGAGTTCCCAGCTGACTGAGGTGCCAATGGCAGTCATACAGGAGATCCCCCATCCATCCTGGTCCTCCTATGGAGAGAGGCTTACCCACGGGGAAACTTCCCCCGATGTGTTCTTCAGGTGGCTTGTGGAAGTTTTCTGCAGAGCAGAGATGACAGTGCAGGGCGAGGAGAAGTTCTTCCAGATCTCGCACTCTTGGGGAAGGGAAAAAAATGAGGTGTGAGGTTGGGCACTGGAGCCCCGCTTGCTCTAGTTTCAGTCCCTTCTATTTAAATCTCCCCTCCTGGATGAGACAGATGCTCAGGGAGCCCCAGAAGGACATTTAGGACTCAGAGAGTAACACTCACAAGGAGGAGGAGTTTAGCTCAACCCAGGGAATTAGACAGGTAGGAAGTGAGCATCCTCCCACTGGGACCTGGAGTCAAGGTCAGTGGGCCCCTGGCAGGAAGGGCCTGGGGACTTGCAGGAGCTTAGACCACACACTGCAATCCTGGGAGCTGATAAATGTGGAGAGGCAGTTCCCAAGTCTCCAGAGAGGGGCTCCACTGGGCCTCCCACGGCGCGCCTGGGCCACCTGGACCCAGTGCTCTACCACCCTCGCCCTGTCCTGGGCTGTCATGCTCACGTCCCTGAGGCAGGTGGTGATGACGAGGCTGGCCACCCTTCTGAACTGGTCGATGGTGGCCTGGATGGTGGGTGTCTAGTGCTCACTGCCAGGCTTGTTCTTCTTGTGCCAGGTGGATCCCAGGCACTGAGAGGGCACCACCTTCCAGAAGAGCTCCTGGGGAACAGGGGGAATGTCATCCAGCCCTGCCACAGGCCAACTCTGTGTCCACAGCCCCTAAAGTCCGACACAGGTGTCACAGTTTAGAGCTGGAGCTCAGGAAGCTCAGGATGTGGCCTGAGCCTTGTGAGAGTCCCTGGGTTTTCTTCTCTGTCCACCGAGGGTGCCCAGCACAGGATGACCTAGGACCCAATCCCGGCAGGGAAGGGAGAGGGGCATTTGCACCCAGCCCATCCTGGCTAACTCCAAGCTCCAGATGGTGGCTCAACTCTGCTCATGTCAAGGAGGCATCTTCCACCACCTTGATCTCCTCTCTAATCCCACTCCCCATTCTGATGCACATTCCCCCATGGCAGCTACAACCACTGGCCTTGTCTGTCTCCCTTGTAGTGAAGCACACATCAGGTGTCAAGTCCTGAGGCTGTTGAGCCTCCTGAGGAGACGGCAGGGCCACCGTAGACCTGGCTGCACACAGTGAGTTCCCCTCCACCACTGATGGGCCAGGCCCTGTCCAGCTTTCCATCTCTTCTACCTCATGGAGCTGGAACAGCCACTCTGTGCAGCAGGTCCTGTTAGTGTCCACCTCTACGATCTGCAGGTGGACAGCAAAGGCTTGGGGGTTCCGGAAGTTGCCCAGGTCATATGGTTGGTAAGGGGTGGAGCTGGGATTTGGGCCCAGATCATGGGAGTCTGGATCAGGTCTGGGGCAACGATGGCAGAGGGAAGGCCTGTTCCACCCCGCCCTGAGAGCCCAGCTGCTCACCGCATCCATCACGGTCAACCGCTCTACCACCTGCTTAGGAGAGAAGGCCGTGAGGTTGGGCTTCTTCTCATGCTCCTTAACAGCCACAGGTGGAGACAGACTTCCCACTAGAAATGATGGTCCAAGTGACTCCAGCTCAGCAGCTCCCACTCCTGCTGGAGCCGATGTTGGCCCTTGCTCCAGCTCCAACACTGCTGATGGAGGGGACGCTGGCTCCAACGCTAGAAGGGGTGATGTCAACGGAGCTGTAGCCAGCTCTACCTCCACCACTGCCCACTGCTCTGCTTCTGCCACTGGCTAGAGCTCTGCAGCTGGCGCTACAGTGGGATAAAGAGAAAGATTCACCCACATAGCTGACTGTCCATGTGTCCCTCTAAACACAGGAAAGATCCCACTTCCCTTCCAGGAATATGCAGCCTGCAGTCCCCCTTACCCTCTGCCTCTGCCTCAGTGACCTCCAGAAGCTCACACCAGGCAAAGGTAAGAGGGTCATGGTAGCTCAGCTCCGAACCAGGCAAGGTTACCTGCATGTACATCCCCTTTAGCTTGAAAAAGGGACAGCCCCAGTCTGGTCATGCCCTAGTTCTGCTCCAACCTGGTTATCTCAAGGTCCTGAGTGTGGAGACCCTCTGCTCCTGCTCTCATCTCAGAGCAGCACTGGATGGTGTTTGTGGCCTCAGGCACCTTCCCCTTGCCTAGTGAGTTGGTGAAATTGAAACCATTGGGCAGCTCCTCGATGACCTACTGATTGGAGTTCTGCACTGACTGCTCTGGAGCTGGGCCAGAAGGAATCAGGGGCTGCCTGCACACTGCCACTGGGGTCAACCCCCAAGAGAAAGTCTGCTCCTCAGTTCAGGCACAGAGGGACATCCCTGCAAAGAACTGTGGTCAGGCAGGAAAAGAGATGAAACCTCTATGGCTCAGTAACTTAAGAGTAGAGGAGCTCACCTTCTCATGCTGCCAGCCATGACCTGGGCTATGAACATGACAGGCCCACCATGCTTCCGACACCTAACAACCAGCTCCTGCCCAAGAATGGCCTACCCCTCATACCCTGCCTTCTCCCCTCCACACAAACACACACAGACACACACACACACGATGAAGTGTAAGGGGTGTGGGGCTGATCAGGTGGGATCACAGTTGTGTCCTGGCCTGCACTAGCCTTTCCTGGGCTGCCCCGTGTTACCCTTCACTGCCTCCTGCCAGATGTCCAGAGGCGTCGGGGATGAGGGCTGAGCCAACGTCGGCAACGACCAAAAAGTTTCTCTTTCTGGGTTTTTTTTGAGCCTAGATCCTCCAAAAGTTGGGATACAACAACAAAATATTTTTGCCTGTTGACTGTCTCCAGTCAAGTGAGCTGGATGGGGGGCTGTGAGTGCCTGGTTACCAGAGTTCTAAGATCTGTTGAGGTTTATGACCAAGGAAGTGAGGTCATTTTTCAAGATTCCTTTACCTGGGCCCCTTCCCTCAATCAGACTTGTCCAGAGCTGCCCCCTGTGCCCTGGCTGCTAACCCTCCTCCCCCATGTCATCTCCTGAACTGTACACAAGGAGCCTACACAGCCCTAGCCACAGCTCCCTGGAAACCTAAGTCGGGTCTTAGCTTTGAGGAGACAGAGACGAATGCAGACCTCCTTTTTCTTACCAGTTCTTCATCCTGAGAAAGTCCCTGTACCTCTTAGGTCCTCCTCAGTCTCTAAACCTGCACCATGGGGATCAGGCTAGAATCTACTTCCTAGGGATGTCACCCGGTGTATATGACATAATATCTATTACCCCTGTGGGCTGGTGTCACATGTACGTAAGGCACAAACTTAGAGATGGAAGAATAACAAGAAGGGGTGACAGGTAGCACAGAACACCACTCAAAACAGGCCTGGGTTCTAGCAATGTGATATTGGAACAGTCGCTTCCAACTTGGCCTCATTTCCAGGTCAGCATCATGAGGGGGTTGAAACTAATGGAAATTTAGATACTGCCATCCTGTGGCATAAAACCATTCAATTGTTTCCTGTTTAATGGAAAATGTGACCCAAGTGTCTCATCTTCGCCTACGAGGTGGGCAATCTCCACAGTGGTACCCAGTAAGCCCCACCCATGGTATAGCCATCCCAGTGGAACCACTAAGTAGTTAGTAACTGGCTTCTTAACATAATAACAGCCAAAGTGATGGGATGTCTTGTCTAAATTTTAACTAAAAAAGTCTCTCACTTCCTCTTACTCCCTCTTTCATGTTCCATCTCTGCCTCTCTCTCTCTCTCTCTCACTCTGTCGAATCCCTGTAACTGAGGAATCAAATACCAGTGTTTTTGGGCTGCCCAATGTGGACTCCTAGAGAGGAGAGAAGCACGAGATTGCCCAGGCCAACAGACAGAAAGAAACTCAGGCTCTCAGTCCAAACTGAACCCTGAAAGCTGAGAGTGAACTTGGGGGCCAGTCCTCCCCAAGTTGAGCCTCAGTTGCAGGCCACACAGGGGGGTGATTAGGTAAGAGGGAAGAAAGGACTGTGGGAGCTTTCTGCCTGATCCACCTGGAAAGGTGAGGGTGAGAACAGTGTCATGTGACACTGAGTCCTCAGGAGAACCTGTGAGGTAGCTGGAATTCTCACACCTTCCAGATGAGGAAACAGGCTCGGGGAGGCCTGGCCCAAAGCCCAAGCTCACACCCAGAGTGAGAGTTGGAGCTTGGCTTGTTCTAGGATCACAACACCTTGGAGGATGGAGTGCTATTGGTACCAGATGCCTGGAGTCAGATGTCCACGGTCAGAGGACAGTGGTGTTGGAGAGAAATGGGGTGAGGGGACTATGGCCTTACTGACACTCACATCGACCCTGGCAGCAGAGGCCCTCCACGTTTACCCCCCCCACAGATCAGCCCCCAGAGAGTGCAGGAGAAGCAGCAGCAGCAGCAGGTGAGTGTGCCTGTGGAGGAGGGGCTCTACCCTCCCAGCTGGAGGCCCTCAAATCAAGAGAGGAGGCCCCTTCCTCTTGGTGCCACAGTGCCTGAATCCCCCAGTAGAAGTGACCGGGAGGAGGGCCTGGAAGAGCTGGTGCAGGATGGGTTTGTTGTGGGGAGGGCCAGGGACCGCACACCCTGTGATTTGCCAGAAGCCGGCCCTGGGAAGTGAGGAGGAGGAGTGTGGTTTTCTTGGGCTGTGAAAGGAGGAGGAGTTGAGGGGAGGCTGCTAAGGGTCTTGGCTGCCTCCCGTGGGAACCCTGAGGTGGGCCAGGAGGCTGAGGGTGAGGACTTTTCAGGGGAGGGTCTGCAGGGGGCCGACTTGAGAGCAAGGACTCATCCCACCCACACCCCGATGTCACAAAGTGTCGTCCCATATCTTGGCACTTTCCTTGGTCACCTGCTGATGCTGCACCTGTTGATGGGTGATAATCTCGAGATGGGCGCACCTGAGGACCAGGCAGGGAGGACCAGGATCCTGAGCCTTGGGATGGGGAGCCCCCGAACTGAGCTCTGAGCTCTCAGCACTTGGCACATCTCCTGTCATAAGAGCCTCTCAGCCACCCCTGGGAGCTGGGGCATGAGGCCCATCTTAGGGATGAGTGAACAGAGGCTCCACCTGAGACACCCATTCCGGTTCCTCAGGCTGGGGAAGCTCAGAGCTGCCTGACGGCACAGCTGCTTGAGGTTTTATCTGAGCTGAACGCAGCCTCTCCCTCCCACGCTGCCCATGGAGGGAGAGAGATGTCAGACCCCTCCAAGTCAGGCAGCACATAGGTGGCTGAGCAGTCCCCTCTGCCTGAGGCCTCAGCCTCCAAGTCTGTCATCAGAGAGGGTTGTGCTGCCAGGTCCCTTAGCCTCTCCCCCATGTCCTGCTTCTCTGGAGCCCAGATCCCGGCCTAGGTCCAAGTCCTGTTTTCTGTGCATGCCCGGCCCCCTCTGGGGACCTGGCAATAGTGCAACATGAGAAGGGGTGGGCCTAGGGCTCTAGTCAGGCTAGAGGGCTCTGTCTGATGGACTCTGGCTCTCTGCCTTCCAGGGGAATGAGATCAACCTGAGAAGAGGACTGAAGTGAACAGCTGCCGCACTCCCTGCAGGGGAGGGGAAAAGGAGGAAATCAGAGACCCTCTGGGCAGAACAGTCCCTGGCTCCACCCCCTGTATCTTACATTTAGTGGAAGAGTTTGATAACAGAGAAGTGGGAGACCCAACCAATTGGCGGGTGGGTTGAGGGGAGGATGGCATCAAGGAAAACTTCCTGGAGGAGGGGCTGATTATTCCCATTCTGTGAACAGGTAGAGCCTGGATGGAACTGGAGGGAAGGAGGGCTCCCAGGATGGTCCCCTGCCCCACTCCTCACCACCCACAAGGTCCATGAAGCATCCCCCACCCAGGCCCTATCTGCATCCTCTCCTTCCCTCTGGTCCCAGGAATACCCAGTCATGAGGGCGATCCTTCTGCTCCAGGTGGCCGCAAAGAATTACAACCTAGAGCCCGAGGAGCGATTTGGGGCCTGCTTCTAGGACATGGAGCTGCTCAACGAGAATGATAGGTGAGGCCGGGCAGGAGTTGGGTGAGGGCAGGGGTGGACGCTCCCTGTTGGCCAGTCCAGAGAGCCTGTCTCCGTGGCCCCCCACTCAGCCCCAGGTCTTATTGCATGGCGACCTCTGGGACTCCTAGACTCCAGCTGCTGGGCAGGCAGTGGGGGGACACCTGAGGTGTGTCTCCTGGTAGGCTTACAGGTGCCTTTCTGTCCTGGAGCTACAGCCTGTCCTGACAGCTGGACCCCCCAGACCTAGTTGGCCAGCAGAATACTCAAGGATAAGAAGAACCCGCCATCATTAAGGTCAGGGGTGAGTGAGTGTCTGGGCCGTGGTGACTGACTCCCAGGGGTTCAGTAAAGCTTCGGGCTAAACGTGCCCTTGGGGAGTTGGACAGCTGGCACTGGGATCCCAGTTCCACTACTGAGCAGTCCTGTGACTGGGGTGACTCTCTTCAGCTTCCTGAGACTCCATTTCCTCCTCTGTGAAATAGGTGATACCAAATGGTCTCTTGCGTGGCAGGGACAAATGGGGTACTGGTGGCTGACAGCACTGAGCACAGAGTCTGGAGCACTCAGTGCAGTGGGGACAGGGTGGGGGCCATGATTCTGAGGGAGGCCCCCCAGGGTAACCCGACTCTTCTACTCAGTCCCCAGGTCCCAACACCGAGCCCTGTACCAGTGGCCGATCACAGCCCCATCCTCAGCAGCGGGGACACAGCTGAGAGGCTTTCGATGCACTGGGCCAGCTCCTCCCACCTGACGGGAAGGGGAGCATTGTAAGCTGATCTCTGAGGTCCCCTGAAACCCAAGAGAGAGGGGACGACCCCACCTCAGCTCCCTGATGTCTCTACCCCACCACCTATTCACCCATTGGGGAGGGACAGTAGTTATTTGTTGTAAATAATAAATGCCATATTTGAATATTATATTAAAGTCCTGTTCCCTTTAGAGCTGGGAGTTGTGGTGTGGTTCTGTCGCTTTCTGTAGGCATGTAAGTGAGACACTGAATCTCACATTTCTCCTTGAATCACGAACTCTTCTGGCTCGTCAGCTTATTGTCTGTGGGCGAAGGCAGAAGGGCCAGCCCCTTCCCTGGTTAGTGGGGACACTCCCAAGGCCCCATAATTCCAAAGATCAGTTCATTTCAGTATCATTCAGCTCCTCCAGGAGCAGACATGGCCCCCGCCCTTTCTCTTGGGATTTTAAGGTTGAAGGTACTTTCACAGGCAGAGCAACAACCACTGAAATGTGGGTGTCTTTAAAACAGCACTACCCAGGACAACGTCGTGCCACAGGCAGGGGCTGCCTTTCTCCATTCTTGAGGAACAGGGAACTTTTTCTGCTTCTCTTTTTGAGATTTCTTTTGACTAAATTTTAGGAACTTGTAGTTTTCTAGTTCAATCTCTGGAATTGCATCAGCTCTAAGTGATGAAAACAATGTAAAAAGATCAAAACGTGCACGTTGAGAGGACAAGGCCCAAGGAAGCTCATTTGCAAATGGACTAAAGGCAGGCAGGACCTCGCTCCTGAGGCCCCTCTAGGGGCTCCCTGTTCACCCCTGACGTGGATTTGAATCCTGCTGGGATCCTTGTCCAGGACTCTGAATTCCTTCTCCTGCTTGTTTTGTATCCAGGCGGAAAGATTTGTGACGCAGCTTTTAAGGCTACTGCTGGGTCTCGTTCCATAAACATGACTGCTCCCTGTGAACTAGGATTTTCAGCACCCCTGCCTTCCTTATGCAATTCCCTTTAGGGCAGAAATTCCCCAGAAGGCCCCAAGCCTCCTCCCTCGATGGATCCCGGGTGAGCTCTACTTTGCCAGTATAAGGGACCATAATCCTTGTCAGTGAGTGACCTCACACTGTCCCTTGCTGTCCAAGGTGACTTCTGAGCCCGTGTCATTCTGAGGTCCATGGTCTTGGACAATCCTCCAGTTTACACACTAAGTGTTGGTGTTACCAACTCGTCCAAATGGGGCAATTAGGCCTGAGCCCATAAACTGTGTTGCCCCTGGGTTTTTGTGTTTTTGTCCCCAGTCCTGTGCTGTGGTTACATTACCACCACCTGCTGGGGTGTGAACACTGTTTGGAGCTTTCAAAGATGACGCACGACAGAGGTGTGGGGGGCTACAGCAGGGAATGCCACTGAACTGATGGTCCATGGACGTGCATGAACACAGCCTTACCAATTAAAATACTGAAATGCTTCCCATCTGGTGGTGAACAGACACTGCTCTGAGCTCGCACCGAGAACCCACCCCATGACTAGGAGCTTTCAAATGGTTACCAAGTGGCATTTTGAACCTCATCCTTTGGGAACACCCTGTAAGACAAGGACCAGATGAATCGCTTGGCATTTGTGAGTTATCCCCTCATTTCTGATGGCTGCAAGTGTCACCCAGACACACAGGCTGCACTCTGCCAGGGAAGCCTTCTCAGGACAACCAGAAGCTGAAAATGAATCCTGGTTCCCAGCATCCCAAGCCCTTCCTGACATGGCACAGCCACCCAGGAAAGTGATTTGGTAACGGAAAGACTGGGAAGGCTGTACTTTCCCTCCAAAGAGAAAGAGAAGAGCCAACAGTGAAAGCTTGATCCCTCAAATAGACAATTAAATCCCAACAAGCAGTGGGTTCTTTCCGCATTATTGATGCTGAAAAGATCTCTTTTGATAATCGCACGATCCCCCAACTGCCATGTTCATCTCCATGAATCAAATTTCCAACACATATGGATCTAAAAAACTGAGGGAAATCTGGTATTTCCTTAGATGCAACTCTGAATTGGTATGCAACAGAGAACAGAAAAATGGAGACCAAGAAGTAAATATCTAATTTGAGAACATAGACACAAAAGTGCGTTTGAAATAATATTTTGGAGTCTATTGGAATATTATACAAAAAGAATAATCCATTTTTAGTAGGTTTTACTGTGACTGTGAGGGGAAAAACTGAATCATCCCGTGACATTGATAATTCGCTGCTGACTTTAAAGTACAAATAAATAATATACATAGTAAAGGAAAATGAGAGAACAGCATGAAAAAGGAAGATCTTTCTCTCCTCCCCTGAAACTCAACCTCTCACCTCAGAAAGAAACTGTTGTCTATATTTTCTATGTCTCGAAGCAGAGTTTAATAAAAGAAAAGTATCAATATATTTTAAAGTTTCAAGAGCTCAAAGCAAGGAAACATTAGGGACGCTGCCAAGAGACCACACTGAGGTGCCTGCTCCATTTCATCTGCTGTCAGGATGGCCTTCTTAGACCCTCACTTTCTCTGCCTTGCTAGCAAGTGTGTCCGCCATCAGTGCTATCACCAGTCTCGCTCCTGTGCTCTTCACTGCCCTTTCCTCCTTCCTGATACCTCCACAGTGGAGCTGTGGAATGCACAGATCAGTTCCTGGAATCATCTCTGCCAAATCTGAAGACCAGCAGGAGTGGGAATGGGACCTGGAATGCAGACCACCTGCGAGCACACCTGGCAGGGATTCACCTGTGTGACTAGGTGCAAGTTTTTACAACGTTTTGGCAAGATTGAAAGGACTTACGCGTTGTCATGCACTGCTGCAGGCCTGGAGTCCTTGCGGTCTCTCGGGCCAGCAGATCTGGTGGGGCTGGTCCAAGTTGTCCTCTCAGAGACCAGAAATTGCCAGGATGGGATGGGATTCTAGTAACTGGCCTCTTGAATATGTCACTGGACAACCTCAAAAGAATGGAAATGCTTAAACCAGGCTTTGGTTTGGACTGGTTCCCACAGTTACGCTGCTTCTTCTGTGAAGACGTGACTTATCATCCTTCTTTTCCTCTTACCCTATAAAAACAAACCATGAAACTGGGTCAAATGATAAAAGAGGCCTGCCTTTTTAGGACAATTATCCTGGCTGTTTTGTACTTCCACCCTCCCTCTACGCACTCGGGATATATCTGACCTGTGTCCTGGGATGTCATCAGGCAGACTTGCATCAAGAACAGAAAGCTCAAGGTCAAAACTCAAGGCTCCTCCAGATCATTTCCCCCTCCATCCTGTTAACACGCCCTCCTTGTTTGAGTGTTAGTCTATTCTCTTCTTTTCCTTGTCACTCTCAACCGCACAGGTCCTGGCATTCCCTCTCAGGACAGTCGGCCCCCAGTCCTTTACTAAATCCCAAATCTTACCATTTCTGTGTTTTCTGTCTACTCATTTGCTTAATCCATTGACCACTTTGTGTTCATAGAGGTTAAATCAATAGTGATGTTATCAACCACCCCGTTAACAACTTACTCCCATATCCTAGATGTTCACATAATCCAAATGGTTATGTTCAAAAGTAAATAACTCAGAAAACATATTCACCCATCACAGATGCCTGATCTCTAATATTTTTATTCAAACATTCATACAGTAGGTACCTGTCCCTCAAGATCAGTAGTAATGCCAGATCAACGATTCTCACCTTAATTTCCTCCTACACCTATCAATCCTGGATTCCATGGACTATGATCACAATAATTTCCTTGGAAAAATAAAAAATTCCTTACCACTCATTTATTTTGTAAACCTCCAAACCCAGAAGATCCCGATTATCTGCCGTGCCGCAGCTACTGCTGGTCTTATGACAAGCTGAAGAAAAAGCACGAAACACGATCTTTTTGTACCACTGTAAATACAAAGCCATCTGCATCAACTGGGAAGCACCCATAATGCCTGGAAATTTTGTTCTCTTTTTTTGTTTGGCTCAAAAACAAAAAGACAAATCAATTTAAAGAATGGGCAAGGGACCAGAGTAAAATTTTTCCAGTGAAGACATACAGGTGGCCAGAAGGTGTATGAAAAGTTGTTCAGCATCACAAATCAGGGAATGCAAATCAAAACCACAATGAGCTATCATTTCACACCTGTTATGATGGCGATTATCAAAAAAACTAAAGATGACAAATGTTGGTGAGGATGTGGAGAAAAGGAACCCTCGTGGGAATGTAAACTAGTACAGCCATTATGGAAAACAGTATGGAATTTCCTCCAAAAGTGAAAACTAGCTTATGATCCAGCAATCCCACTTCTGGTAGACACCCACAGGAATTGAAATCAGGGTCTCAAAGAGATATCTGCCCTCTAATGTTCATTGCAGCAAATTCACAATAGCCAAGATATGGAAGTAACCTAAACGTCACTGATGGATGAAGGGATAAAGAAATGGCATATTCTTCAACATTGAAAAAAGAAGGAATTGTTGCTATATTTGATAACATGAATGCACCTAAAAGACATTGTGCTAAGTGAAATAAGGCAGACAGAGAAAGGCAAATATTCCCTTATTTGTGGAAGCTAAAATAGTCAAACTCACACAAGCAGAGGTTAGAATGGTGGTTGCCAGGGGCTGGGGAGATGGAGAAATGGGGAGCTGATGTTCAAAGATACAAAGTTTCAGTTATCAAGATAAATAAGTTCTGGAAATCTAGGATACGACATAGTGCCTACAGCTAACAAAACTGTATTGTATACGTTACATTTGCTAATAGAGTAGATATTAAGAGTTCTTACAACAGAATAATAGTAATAAAGGAGGTGAGAGAAAACTTTGGGAGATGATGGATATGTTTGTGGCCTTGATGGTGGTGACAGTCTCAAGGGTGTATGCTTAAGTCCAAATTCATCAAGCTGTATATGGAAAAGTATGACATCATCGTTGATTCTTCTGCACCTTGAAATATGCCATGTCCTCATCACAAGAGAAAAAATTTGTAACTCTATATGGGGACGGATGTTAACTGGACTTATTGTGGTGATCATTTCAACATATATACAAACATTGAATCATTATGTCGTACCGCTGAAACTAATTTAATGTTGTATGTCAACTTTATCTCAATTAAAAAACCACGACAGACAAAACCATTTGAATACTGTATATGAGTTCAGTGAATCCCTGAAACTGCCCCATTCCAATATGGGAATTACAGGAAGCTGAGAGGATGATGTAAGATGGAAGAAAGTTGTACAAAACAGTATTCAAATTAAAATCATTTAAGTTGCTATCAGCTCCTTGTGGCAAAGTTCTGCGAGCACCGATCTACTTTCACATTTTTCCTGAAAAAACATACTTTCACATCCAACCCATAATAGTTTCATCATTTTCTCTAATAAGAAAATTTCAACTTAATAAATAGAACCAAAAGCATCTCTTATGTATGAATAAAGTTAGTGAACTTTACAGAGAAAAGAACATATTTGCACAATCTCAATACAGAAAACAGAAGAACTGAATGATGATCAAGTCTCATTCAAGCTTATCTTTGAAAGCCAGTAAAACCAGGCTGTCTTTTCAAGGATGTGCATAGAGCTGTCAGCCTTGGAAGATAGAAATAGTGGCCTCCTCTGGAGCAAAGGGCAGCCTTGCTTACTGCCCAGTATAATAAAAATAACACCCCCCGCCCCCAGGGCAAAGGTTAGCAGACATCCTGCCCGTTATCAAAGATTTGAGTTTCTTAGGCTCTGAGATCTTGCATCTCTCTGCATGTCACCTGGCCCACTGTGTATCACCCTGTAGGAAGTGAGATTTATTGAACTGGTGCAAATGCTGATACTCTGGCCACCGCTATTGTTGTGTCATTAAGTCCTTTGTCTCTGACGCATGGGTCTCTTGACTTTTGCCAGCACCTGTAAGACCATTGTAGGCTAACTTATTGGTTTGCAGGTAAGGTAAAACATCAGATCTTTCACGGTTTCTGACAAGCCCTTAAAATAACTAGTAGTCTTAGGAACAGAGAGCTATCCAGAACAATATGTATGGATGGTCTTCATAGAAGACTTCATGCAACCAAAACTTTAATAAGTCTCTCTGACCTCTTTTATTTCTACCCCCAAGTAGAAGGAGAGGCACCAAGCTATTACAGACCTAGGGCTTGTGCAAGCCACCTGGAGACCTAGTGACAAGAAACTTCCCATGGGGAGAAAAGACAGATGGGCATATTTCCAAAATGGACCCATGTGCTTCCCGGTCATCAAAAAGAGAGTGCATTATCTTAATTTACGATGATTTGAGTCATTAAAATCTTGTGATGGGCCAATGATACACTTCTAAGAGGAGTGAGGCACATGGCAGTTGTAAGCAGATTAACGCACTTGGTGAATATCAAACTCTGAACCAACTTTAGTGTTCTAATCAATTAAAAGGTACAACAAATTTATTTAGGTAGATTAAATGATATTTAATGTTATGCCTGATTATTACTCTTCAATAATGAACAAGAAGCTCATGTAAATAACTATAATTGGCCTTACTTTAAAACATGGTAGTCAGGACTGTTTGAGATAAGCTGGAGAGAAGGAAGGGGAGAAATAGACAAAAGTTAGCTGCTCTGAAGCCACTGTCAAGACCTCTGGATCTACATGTAACCCAGGAGATCGAGGCAAAGGGCTGTGCCCCTAGATCCTCCTGCACTGTGGTTCTCAGCGATGTCACGGGGCTGAAGCAGCTTCCTGATTCGTGTTTACATGTCCATGTGTACAATACCCCTGACCATGGGGATGAACCACCATTCAATCATCCCTTACACTCCTCTAATTAACAATTAGATTTCAGAATCATTGTATCATTACATGATAATTTATTCCTCAAACCTGTAGGAAGCCGAGCTAAAAGCAAATCAAATATCAATGGCTTCTTTTCTTTGAAATACCAAGATGTTCTTTCACACTTGGAATCCTGATTAGAGGATAAATCCATCAAATCAATGGAAACAAGTTAAGAAATGGACAGAGGGATATTTCATTCATATATATACATTTTGCATTGTTGCAAAAATAGAGTTACATTTAAAAAATTTAGAACTTCTTGAAATTTCATAGATATTAAAGATTTTCTTCTGCTTATACTCCCTTTGGTTTACCAAACCAAACTCACTCTTTAATGGGCATTTCTAGCATTCAGTGCTAGTAACAACAGTTTTTTTAAATTCTTATTTTTCCCACGTCAAAGAACAAGGGCAGAGGTCATGGAGAGGTCAAGTCTAATCTACCTAGGGATGTGGCAGCCTTAACTATAGATGTTCAAGCCAGACATTGCCAGCAGAACCACATCTCTTCATCCACAGGTGAGTTTTTACTAGTAATCACAGAGACTTGAGGATATCAAAGGAAATTCTTCATTAAGAACCAAAGTTATAGGGCCGGCCCAGTTGCTTAGCAGTTAAGTGCGCGCACTCCACTGCTGGCAGCCCGGATTCGGATCCCGGGTGCGCACCGATGCACCGCTTCTCCGGCCGTGCTGAGGTCGCGTCCCACATACAGCAACTAGAAGGATGTGCAGCTATAACATACAACTATCTACTGGGGATTTTGGGGAAAAAATAAATAAATAAAAAAAAAACTTTAAAAATGAACCAAAGTTATAGATTCCTATCTTGGGTTCATTACTTTGAATTTTTGACCCAAATCATATATACAGATTGGACCATGTTCAATTCTATGATCTTTAGAAGATGCAGCCTACAGCTGAAAAGAAACAGATACAACACCAACATCTTATCCTCTCTGAAGCCCAACTGAGAGCCCCTGGAGTCAGAAGTTTTCAAGACAAGAAAATGTCATCCTTCTTCTGAACAAAGACTGTAGAGGCTATACTAACATTCAATTTTATTTATTTTGTTTTTTATTTTTGCTTTGTGAGGAAGATCGGCCCTGAGCTAACATCTGCCAATCCTCCTCTTTTTGCCGAGGAAGACTGGCCGTGGGCTAACATCCATGCCCATCTTCCTCCAATTTATATGGGACGTCGCCACAGCATGGCTTGACAAGCAGTGCGTCGGTGAGTGCCCGGGATCCGAACCCGCGAACCTGGGGCCGCCGCGAACCCCGGGCCGCCGCAGCGGAGCACGCGCACTTAACCGCTTGCGCCACCGGGCCAGCCCAAACATTCAACTTTAAATTGTTAACGTGACTTGTTAGAATGTGATGCAGCTAGCATAATATCTTCTAAGTTTCATGATTTTTCTCCACAATACTGAGATGGATGACCTTGAAGTCCAGTTTCCCCATAAATGTCTTGATTCAGAGATAAAATTAATTTCCCTATAAAATTGTTAAAAATATATCATAGTCTCTGACTAAAAGGGAACAAAGCAAATTGAGCAGTTGAATAGCAGTGTAATAAATTCCATACAAGGATCTTACTGCAGCATTATGTATAATAGTGAAACTGGAAATAACCCCATCTCTATCAAAGAAGAAATAAACAGATCGTGGTATTCCTGTTCTTTGGAGTAGCTCTAAAACTTCTAAAAAGCTAAGTTAGAGGGACGTGCACTGATAAGGAGAGACGTCTATGATATATGTTTTGGGAAACAGCAAGCTGCAAAACGATGTAGTTATGTAATTTATTTATGTTAAAAAAACTTTATGTGTATTTATAAATTCATAGGAAATGTCCAGAAGAATAAGCTGCCACCTCTTAACAATAGTTCCTTCTGAGTAGGGGAGTGAGTGTGCAGGGAAGGGGATGGAAGGGGAAGCTTTCACTTTACTCTACATAGATCTGTGTAATTTGCCTTTTTTTTACAAAGTATGTAATTCTTTCATAATTAGAAAAATGAATGATGTGACCGTTTGGTGCAGGGCAACAGTATGATGTTCACCAGTCTCTGTACTGTATGTTACTGCACAGCACGGACTGTAGGAGAAAGCCCAGAGGAGCAATGAAGACAAAAAGACATGACACCTCTAAAAAGTCAGTGGAGTATTTCTACATAAGAAACCTTGCAGGTGAGTGATGGTCAGTATTTTCCACTGCTCCAGCTCTTGCAATAAACCTAGAATCTGCCCAGGGTAGGCCGGACGACCACGCCCTGCTAGTCCACTCCCCATCCAGGGCCTGTTTGTGCAGGGTGACTGCCAACTAGCAGACAATGGACTCAGGATGGACCGTGTGCCTTTGGTGAGGCTGGCAGAGAGGGACAAAGTGGAACACCAGCTAAGTGCACACACCTGAGAGGCGGAGTTCCAGGCGGAGACTCAAAATGCACCAAGAAACTGTGTGAAGGAAGCTACTCGACCTCTCTGAGCCTCAGTGTCCCCCCTGTAAAATGGGAATCACAGGCATACTTCACAGAGCTGTTGGGGAAGATACATAGAAGTGCCTGTGACAGCCAGTGTCACATTATTAACAAAGTCGTATCCGACTTCAGAATAATCGATGAAAAGAATAATGTGATGAGACCAAAGACGAGATGCCCAGCTTCATAAGCAGCCCCAGCAGCATGAGAATGAGAGGAGCTCCGAGTAAGCAGGGTTTTTCACAGCTCCACTTTAGAGGACGAACATGGGCTACACCAGCATAAGTGGCTGTTGTACAGTGACTCGTGTAGTGAAGGTGGGTCCCTAAAGACACTGTGAAATCCAGTTACACACAGTGGCTCCTAGGAAACAACTACAAAGCAATCAATGCAGCAGTTAGGAATGGGAAGGGGCTGATCAGAGGAGGGTCAGAGCCACAAAATTGATGGAAGACACTTAACCATGGTGAGCGCCCAGCTCTGTCAACAGCTGCTGTGGTTGCACCAGGAGATCAAATGTCTGAGGCAGCCATTGTGGGGACTGCTGGGAGCACAGTGGTCACTGCAGCCACACCCCAACAGCAGTGCATCGGAGCACACAGACCCAGAGACTTTCCTCTCAATTAATTCTTGTTTCAAGATGAGGAATATCCTCACGTTACAATGTCTCCTTCCAACACTTGTGGACGAGTGTCATCAGAACCCCCTGAAGAGGTCACAGGCCAGAGTAGGATGGAACACTGGGGGCTGGGGAGCGGTGCTGCACCTGACCACACGGACTACCACCCGGGCCTGTTGAACACGAGAGAAGAACCCGAGGTTGCGGTCTAACGAGAATTCCCCGTCTTGCCACATTCAGAGACACTGCAGAGATTCTCATCCTTTCTTTACAAAAATGTTGAAGAATTCATGTGTCATTAATTCATAAAGAGGCAAATTCTTGACAAAGTGACAGGGTCTAGTTTCGATGACCAGCTTTTCCAGTTGTTTTGATAATATTACACATTCAGGAATCGGAAATGTAACCTATTGGGGTGTTTGATATAAACAAGGACTTGTTTTCATTTAAATCAACGCCCAGACTTGTAAGGATGACATAAATCAGAAAAACCGCTAATCATTCCTCCACAGGTTTCAATAAGACTTTTAAGTTAATTTACTAATCTCAGGAAAAGAGAATACGGCAATTCAAGTTTTTTGTTTCTGCATTCAAGCGTACAGTACAGCCAAGAGAATGAGCAGAAAAAAATTAACAAGAAAGTCTTGCTTGCATTTTATCTTTTGCAAATGAGCAGGATATTTTATGTTCTGTTCTTTTCACTGATGTAATCAATTTTTAAAGAATACGGTACATCTGACTATCCCAAGGTGTGTTTATCTGGGAAACTTGCCTGAATCCAAAACAGAGATGTTAAAGCTGACGGGTTTCAAATGCTGCCCAGGTGCTGTCTACCACGAACATCCCTCTCGCAAAGCTGGACCACCGGTCTCTTCCTGAGGGACCAGAATCACCACCCATGTCCCTGAGAGACTGGCCACTCAGGCCTGAGCTGAGATTAGGTGATCAATCTAAAGGGCAAAATACTTAAGCTATTCTCATCTTAAGGATGTTGTTTCGGAGGCCTCTGCACTGGAATGGGTTGGTGAAAACGGTCTACTAGATACTTGCCTGGGAATTGATTTGTTCTCCTCTGCTCTTAGTGGATTGTGGGGAAACCAGTGAGTAACCCCACAGATGCCTCAACTTCCACATCTGCGAAAAAGGCAAGCAACAGCCAATGTTACCACCCTGCAAACTCTTCAGTTGGGCTTGCAAGAGGGGCCACAAGGGCGAATGTCTCCCAAAAGCTGATGAAATGATGGCACTTTGGCTGGAGAAGGCAGAGGGCAGCAGGCAAAGTGGAAAGTTTCTGGGATGTCAAACCAGTTCCCATAAGCACTTTAGAGAAGCACCTGGCCTTGGACTAGGTAGGAGGCTGTGGAAAGACCCACAGGCACACAGGGGGGAGGAGGAATCAAGCAACGGAGGGAGGCGATGGGGAAGAGGCATGAGTTCAGCTTCAATTTTGGACAAAAGCAGTTGCACACTGCAGGCCCGCAGCTGCCCATGCAGCTGCCACACCCTCCTAACTCCCTGGTCCCTCTCGTCCCGTCACATCCCTCCGGGACTCAGTCCAGTTGGAGCGGGTGCAGGACCAGAGTCCTGAGTCAATGGCGGTTTGGCCCTGAGGCAAGCCTTCACAGCCCTGCTCCTCCCCCCAGGGCTAGACACCGCCCCGTGCCCAGAGCATCTTGGGAGTTGTAGTCCTGCTGTCCTGCAAGCTCCCAGCAGGGAATGGTTAAGAGACAAAAGCACCAAGCATACACAGCTAGGGGACCCCACTCCCACCTGTCCCTCCACCCCTGGCCCACGCCCCTCTGCTTCTACACCCCACCTTCTACTCCGCCTCTTCTCTATACAATGTCATCTCTCCATGCCTTGCCAATCCCCCAGAGTTGTGCAGTGTGGTTGGGCTGCATCCTTTGAGGCCAGTACTCAGGTAGGGGTGGGGCTCACCAGCCTGGCTATTGCTGAGGTTGCTTGCAGCCCTGGTGGAAGCTCCCTGGCCAGTATTTGAAATGTAAATTCAATATCTAAAATGGAAATACCAGGTGCATGGGATCCTGGAATTTGCCTTTTCAAGGCCATCTGTCCTACCATCCCTTCCATCCATCCAGCCTGCCATGTTCCTCCCTCTGGACCTCGTGATCAGGGTCGCTGCAGAGATCCTCCCCTTGGAACCCACCCACCTTAAGGGCCCATACCCATCATAAAAACTCAAAGCCATGCCACTTGCCAAATTGAGGCAAAAATGGAACCACCCAGGGGGGCCACTCAAGGGTGAGGGCATTACTAGATACTTGGGAGTATTAAAATCCATCTGATGATATCATGAGTGAACATGTTCCACTTTAAAACAAAACACTGCTGTTATTCTGAGATATTGAGTTAGGATCTTTTTGCAAATATGCCGGATTTAAAATGTTTATTGATGTATAACATGCGTATAGAAATATACGCAGAAGTCATCCATGTGAACCTCAAAGAATTATTACAAAGTGAACACACTTGTGTGACCAAGAACTAGCACCAGCTTCACTCAGGCCCCGACAATCCCTTTCTCCCTCCTTCCTCCCCAAAGGTAGCTGACATCTTACCAGCGAACACTATATATCGAGTTTGTCTTCTTATACAAGTGTTTTATTACAGAACAATTTAAACAATATGCAAAATAAACAAAACAGCATAGTAGCCTCGTCACCCAGCTTCAACAACTTCTAATCATCTGCCATTTTTGTTTCTTCCACACTCCATCCCACTCCCACATCACTTTATTATTCTTTTAGTCCTTTGTGTGTGTGTGTGTGGGGGGGGTAAGAAGTACGCACACTGAAAGGCACAAATCTCAACCTTACATTTTTGGCAAATAAACATGCCCATATAACCTTCACCCCTTTAAGAACAGGATATTTCCATCACCCCCAGAAAACTCCTTCCTGTTCCTTCCTAGGCAATTTCATCCTTCCCCCGAGGCAACCGCTGTTCTGGTTTTTTCAGCATAGGTTCATCTTGGCTGAAATCATCCCACGTGTATTGTTTTCTGTCCAGCTTGCTTCCCTCGGCACGAGGTTGATGAGTCTCTCCCAGCATGTGTGTGTCAGCGTTTGCTCCTCGGCACGGCTGAGGGCGTTCTGCTCTGTGGATGCGCCGCAGTGGGCTCATCTCCTCCTGGGGACGTGCAGGTCATCTCCTGTGAACAGTCTTGTACAAACGTTTTTTGGTATGCTGTTTAATTCCTTTATTAGCATTTAAGTGACACACCTTTGCATTTTTTAGTGGTTGGTCCAGATTACAATATGCATCTTTAACATATCACAGCCTACCTAGACTTAATAGTTCACCAGTTTAATCAATGTAAAATATGGAAGACTTGCTACAGAACAGTTCCATTTACCTCTGTCTGTCCTTTGTGCTATTGTTATCATAAATTTTACATCTTCTCATGTTATAAATCCCACAATACAGTGTTATAATTTTTGCTTTCAATAGTCCTAGGTCTTTTAAAGTAATTAACATTAAAAATTATATATTTTGAGGCAGATGATTTGAGGCTCTGCAAATGTATTCTTTTTTTTTAATTTCACCCACAGTTTTTGCATTCATCAGTCAGCCTTACCCACAATAATTATTACTGTGGTGTTCTAGTGGTGATTCTCTATTTCATGCTATCCAGCCACATTTATTATTTGGAATTCTGTGAGGAAGATTCCCTCCCTCCTTCTCCCGTCCTTCTTCCTTTCTTTCTCTTATTCTTTTTTATGCCTCTTTCTTTCTTCCTTTCTTATTTAATCTATTTTATGTCAGTATAGACTCATGGATATTTATTTTATTCTCTGTGTAATAATCCAATGTTACCATTATTTATTATGTTGCTCACAGTTTTTCAGCTTGAGCCATTGAGAAGTCTTTCAGATTGATTCCTTTTGACACATCTCATCATTTGCTGTGTTTTATTTAAAGCACTTTTCTACTTTCTGGCACTACAAGATGGTCCAGGCTCATATTGTATTTTCCATCTCCACCCTAGAATTAGCCATTTCTCCAAGAAAACATGGTTCTTTTTATTGGAGAATGATATTTAGAAACCAAGATCTGGGAGCTAAGTGTGCTCATTGATACTAGGGTGTCAGTGCTTCTGGACCCTCTCAGCAGAGCCTGGAAATGTATGTAGGAATATAAACACAGGTATACACATCTATCTATTCATCTATCAATCTATCCATCTATCTGGATAGATATATTAGAAGTGACATGGATTCATACTGATACTTCCAACTCCTATCCAGCACCACAGAGTTTATTCTAGCATTCTCCTTTTGTTTATTTTTAACTTCTTTGACCAACAGTGAGAAATTTAACTCCAGTTAGCTACAATATATTTCCTAATGTGTCAACTAGTTTCAGAATTGCTAATCCATACCCTTATGAAAAACAAACTTAACACCTAGAGTAGAGTGTTTGTGTACATTACTTTAGTTTTACAGTATCCCATCAAAACACTGTCTTCCAATGTAACTTAGGTCAGGACCTTTCATCCCCACCCATTATGTGTGGCTATGTCACATGCTTGTAATACAGTGAGATTCATTTGTCACTGCATTTCATCTGAGTTTCCCAGCATCCTGATTGATTTTTAAAATTTGCAGAGTAAAATTCACTCTTTGTAGTGTACAGTTCTGTGGGTTTTGACAACTTTATGGTCATGTATCCACCTCCACAGTAGCATACAGAGCTGTTTTTTTCACTCCCCAAAATTCTCTCATACTGTCCCTGTGTAATCAACCCCTTCCCCCATTCCATCCCTTGGCAACCACTGATCATTTTTCATCTCTGTAATGCTGACTTTTCTAGAAAGTCATACAAATGAAACCACATACTGTACAGCCTTTTGAATCGGGCTTCCTTCACTTAGAGAAATGCAGCCAAGATTCATCCATGTTGTTGTGTGAATCAAGAGTTTATCCTTTTTATTGCCAAGTAGTATTCTAATGTCCCAATTCACCACAATTTCTTTCTCCATTCACCTGATGAAGGACATTTAGTTTGTTTTCAGCTTGTGGCAATTATGAATAACATGGTTATGGATATTCACCCAAAGATTTTGTTTAAACATTAGTTTTCAATTTGCTTGAGTAAATCCCTAGGAGTGGGATATCTGAGTCATATAATAAGTGTATGTTTAACTTTATAAGAACCTGCTAAATCGTTATCCGAATGCAACTATCATGTTGCATTCCCAGTTCTAGTTGCTCCTTGTCCTCACCAGGACTTGATATTTGCAATTTTATTTTTTATTTCAGCCACCTAATGGGTGTGCGGAATATTATTGTGGCTTCTGCCTCCTTTTTGAAAGTGAGATCTGCTAAATATAGAATCTCGTGTTGACTTTTGGGTTTTGTTTCTGCACTTGAATGATGTCATTTTGTTGTTGATTTGTCTCTTTTGTTTTTGATAATATATCATCCATCAATGACATTATTCCTCCCTGTATGTAATGTCTTCCCCTGTATATATGTATTTCTCTGACTGCTTTCAAGATTTTGTTTTTATCTTTGGATTTTAGCAGCTTGACTATCATGTGCCCAGGTATGGTTTTATTTTGTATTTTATTTTCTGGGTTTGCTGACTTCCTTGGATCTAAAATTTTAGATTTTCTACCAAATTTTGGAAGTTTTATGCTATTACTTATTGATTTGTCTTTCTGCCTCATTTAATTTTTCTGTCTCTCCCCTCTCTGCTGGGGACTCAATCATCTCACAGGTAAGGCTCTCTTCATTTTTCTTCAAAATTTTTACATTCTTTTGTTCAGACTGGATAATTTCTATTGCTCTATCTTCATGTTTCTTCTACTGTTCCTTTTTATTTTTAATTTTATTTACTTATTTATTTTTTGCCCCAAAGCCCCAGTAGATAGTTCTGTGTCATAGCTGCACATCCTTCTATTTGCTGTATGTGGAACGCAGCCTCAGTATGGCCAGAGAAGCAGTGCATCCATGCGAGCCCAAGATCCGAACCCGGGGCCGCCAGCAGTGGAGCCCGCACACTTAACTGCTAAGCCCCAAGGCCTGCCCTCTTCTACTGTTTCTAATGTACATGTAAACTCAAAAGTATTTTTTTTATTTAATCTTCCTATTTGGTTCTTTTTTGTAATTTCCACTTCTCTGCTGAGTTTCCAGATATGTTCATTCATTATGAGAATATTTTTCATACCACCATGATCATCTTTATAATAGCTGCTGTCTTATCCTTGTCAGCTAATTGCAACACCATGGGGAGAGTTTCTCCTCCCTGCTTTTGGTCATATATGGATTACATTTTCCCATCTCTTCAAATCTCATGATTTTTTAAACTGTGTACAGGAGGGCCGGCCCCATGGCTTAGCAGTTAAGTGTGCATGCTCTGCTACTGGCGGCCTGGGTTCAGATCCCGGGCACGCACCGAGTCACTGCTTCTCCGGCCATGCTGAGGCCACGTCCCACATACAGCAACTAGAAGGACGTGCAGCTATAACACACAACTATCTACTGGGGCTTTGGGGGAAAAATAAATTAAAAAAAAATTAAACTGTGTACTGGAAACCATGAATGATAGTTATAGAGACTCTGGATTCTATTGTATTCCTTTGAAGAGTGTTGTTATTTTTCTAGCAGGGAGTTAACTTGGCTGGACTGAAACTCCAATCTTCTCTCCTTTACCGTGAGCATAGCTGAAATCCTCATTCAGTTCTTTCATCTACCAATTGCTGTTTTTACACTAAGCCCTCTGGGGTCTACCCTGCATGTGTGTTGTTCAAAGATCTGCCAATTTGGTGTGTGTGGGGGGGAGACTTACGTACATATTTTGAGATTTTCCTCTGTGTGTCTCCCTCCCTTCCAGAATTTCTCCCTTAACTTTCCAGCTACTCTGTCAGCCCCAAAATACATCCTCTAACTTTACAAGTAAGACTGTAGTTTTTCCCCTGTCTCGGCCATGTACAGATTTTGGAATGCTTTGAGGCAAAAGACTCAAGCTTGCAAATACCTCCTGGTACAATTCCCATCATTTAAGGGAAGGCTCCCTGTCAGTTCTGCTTGCTTTCGGAAGACATTTATACATACACACATATACACATTTATTATATGTATATTACATATAAATACATGATTCTATATAAATACATATAATATGTATTCAGATTTTATCATTGTTATATGTGAGAGTGTTAGTTCAACAAGCCACTCCACCATTACTGGAAGCCAGACCTTGGTTTTGTTTCTTTTTTAGATTTTATATAAATGGAATTAAAAAATCTATAGCCTTTTGAATATAATTTCTTTTATGCAGCATTTTGGTTGTGATATTCATCTATGTTATTGCATGTAGTTAGTGTTTGTTCATTTGTTGAAAATAATTAATTTTTTTAAATGGTCATAAAATATACATAACCTAAAATTGACGATTTTAACCATTTTTAAGTGTACAGTTCAGTGACATGCAGTACATTCACATTGTTGTGTAGCCATAACCTCCAACCATCCACAGAACTATTTTCACCTTGCACTGAAACTCTGTGCTCATTAAGCAACAACTCCTTGTTATCCTTCCCTCTTGCCCTTGGGAAACACCATTCTCCTTTCTACTCCTATTAATTTGAGTACTTTAAGTGCCTTATATGAGTGGAATCATACAGTATTTTTCCTTTTGTGGATGGCTTTATTTCACTTAGCATAAAGTCCTCAAGATTCCTCCTTGTCATAAAATGTGTCAGAATTTCTTCCTTTTTAAGGGTGAATGGTATTCCACTCTGTGTATACACCACATTTTTTTTGTTATTTCATCTGTTGATGGACACCTGGTTTGCTTCCAGCTTCTGGCTATTTTGAATAATGCTGTTAAGAACACGGGTGTTTATTTATGTCTTTATACCTCTGCATTCAATCACTTTGGGTGTATGCCCATAAATGGTTTTCTGAGATTCATTTTTTCACACGTGGGAGGGTTCCCCACACCTCCAACAAGCAATTCTTGGAATGCCAGCTAGTCGTCAGATAATTCAACTCAATTTGATGCTGTCAACCCAGAGATACATAAGACTCCACAGGTTGAGGGCTTAGTCCTATAAGACTGCACACCCACCCTACCTCACCTCAACTTCAGATGCCAGTTACAAGCCCAGGCTGTTACCTGTACTTCTGACTGACTGGCTATAAACCAGAGGTTCCCACAACCTCCTCATTGGGTTTGATTAATTTACTAGAGTGGCTCACAAAACTCAGAGAAACATTTACTACATCACCAGTTTATTATAAGAGGATATGACTCAAGAACAGCCAATGGAAGTGGTGCATAGGGAAAGGTATGTGAGAAGGGGCACAGAGCTTTCATGCCATATCCAAGTGCACCACTCTCCAAGCACTCCTTGTCATTGCCAACCTGGAAGCTCTCTGAACCTCCTTCTATTGGGATTTTAATGGAGACTCTGTCACGTAAGCATGATTAATTATTAACTCAGTTTCCAGCCCCCCTCCCCTCTCTGCAAGATAAGGGGTAGGGCTAAAAATTCGAATCTTCTAATCAGGGCTTGGTCTTCCTGGTGACCAGCCCCCATCCAGGAGCCATCCAGAAGCCCATCCAGAGTTGCCTCAATAGAACAAAAGCTTCTCCTAGTGTTCTTATCAATTAGAAAATTACAAGGAGGTCAGCCCCGTGGCTTAGCAGTTAAGTGCACATGCTCCGCTACTGGCGGCCCAGGTTCGGATCCCGGGCGTGCAATGATGCACTGCTTCTCCGGCCATGCTAAGGCCACATCCCACATACAGCAACTAGAATGATCTGCAAGTATGACATACAACTATCTACTGTGGCTTTGGGGAGAAAAAAGGAGGAGGATTGGCAATAGATGTTAGCTCAGAGCCGGTCTTCCTCAGCAAAAAGAGGAGGATTATCACGGATGTTAGCTCAGGGCTGATCTTCCTAAAAAAAAAAAAAAGGAAATTACAAGGGTTTTAGGGTCTCTGTGTCAGGGATGGTGTCAAAGACAAATATTAGAATAAGAGTTGCTCCTAGTGTTCTTATCATTTAGGAAATTACAAAGTTTTAGGAGCTTTGTGCCAGGAACTGGAGGCAGAGACTGATAAATGTATTTTCTATTATTTCAGAACCCATAAGTGGAATTGCTAGATCATGTGGTGAATTCTAGTTTTAATTTTTGAAGGAACTGCCATACTGTTTTCCAATTTTATGTTCGCACCTTCATTGCACAAGCGGTCTAATTTCTCAACATCCTTGCCAACACTTATTATTTTCTGATTTTGTGATAGTAACTATGCTAATGGGTGTGAACATGTATCTCATTGTGGTTTTATTTTGCATTTTCCTGATAGTTAGTGATGTTGAACATCTTTTCATGTGTTTACTGGCCATTTTATATTTTGTTTGGAGAAATGTCTATTCAAGTCCTTTGTGCATTTTTAAATTGGGTTGTTTTTTTATTGTTGAGTTGTAGGAGTTCTTTATATATGCTAGATATTAACCCTTTATCAGATATGTGATTTGCAAATCTTTTCAACCATTGCCTTTTTACTCTGTTGCTAGTATCTTGTGATACAGAAAACGTTTCATTTTGATGAAGTGCAATTTGTTATTTTTTTTGTTGCTTATGTCTTTGGTGTCATAGTAAAGAAATCATTGTTGGCAATGGCATTTGGACCCAATGACATGCAGCTTTATCTTGTGTTTTCTTCTAAGGATTTTATAGCTTCAACTCTAACATTTATATCTTGGATCCATTTTGAGTTAATTTTTGTATATGGTGTAAGGTAAGGGTCCAACATCATTCTATTGTATGTGGGTATCCAGTTTTCCAGCACCGTTTGTTGAAAAACTTATCCTTTCTCCAATGAATGATCTTTGCACCCTTGTCAAAAATCATTTGACCATATATGCAAAGGTTTATTTCAGGACTCTCTATAATATTTCATAAGTATATTGTGTGTATTTATGCCAGTACCACACTGTTTTGATTACTTTGTAGTAAGTTTTGAAATCAGGAAGTGTGTGTTCTCTAACTTTGTTCTTCTTTTTCTATATTGTTATGGCTATTCAGGGTCCCTTGGGAGTCCATAGGAATTTTAGGATAGATTTTTCTATTTTTGCAAAAAAATCATTGGAATTTTTACCTCCATGAGTAAGTTGATTCTTAAGTATTTTACTCTTTTTGATGCTATTGTAAATAAAAATGTAAAGTTTTTAAATTTCTTTTTCAGATTACTTGTTATTAATGTATAGGAGAACAACTAATTTTTGCAGGTTAATTTTGTGTCCCACTACTTAGCATAATTTATTAGTTCTAAAATTTTTTTGTGGAATTTTTAGGGGTTTCAACATATAAAATATTATGTGTAAACTAATATAATATTACTTCTTCCTTTCCAATTTGAATGCTATTTCTTTCTTTTTCTTATCTAATTGCTTTGGCTAGAACTTCTAATACCATGTTGAATAGAAGTGGTGAAAGTGGGCCTTCTTACCTTTCTCCTGATCTTAGATAAAAAGATTTCAGTCTTTCATCCTTGAATACGATGTTCTCTGTGGATTTCTGTATATGGCTTTTACTATGTTGAAGTAGCTTCCCTTTACTCTGAGGGTTTTTTAGTGTTTTTAACATGAAAGCATGTTTAGTTTTGTCAAACGCCTTTTCTGCATCCATTGAGATGATCACTTTTTTTCCTTCATTCTGTTAATGTGGTTAATTACATTGATTCCTTTTCATATATTGAAACATCCTTGTATTCCAGGAATAAATCCCACTTAAAAATGATGTATAATCCTTTTAATATGCTGCTGAATTTGCTTTGTTACGATTTTATTGAGGATTTTTGTATCAATATTCATGAAAGGTATTCACCTGTAGTTTTCCTTTCTCTTAGTGTCTTTGGCTTTGATATCAGGGTAGTACTAACCCCATAGGATGACTTTAGAAGTATTCTATCCTCTTCAACTTTTTTAAAGAGTTTGAAAAGAATTGGTGTTAGTTAATTTAAAAAAAGTCTTTGGACCTAGGAATAAATTCAGCATAAAATAAATACAAATAAACATTTTTTTAAATGTGGAAAAGTCTTTTCCTAAAATAATTAAAAATTAAGCAAGTACATCATTTATCACTTTATTTCTAAAAATTGTTTTTAACCTAATAGTAAGCATGAACAAATTGTTAGAATTAAAATGACTCAAATGTTAATTTTCTTCATTGCAAATTTTCTGACATAAGTATTCGATGCCATCACGTATGACATCTTTTATGAAAAAATGGTCATTTTTTGTAGTATTTGAGAACATTATGAATTTTCCCAGTGGTCTCTGACAATGTTCTGATATGCAAAGTTATCTTTTCAACATGTATGTCTTATCATCATCTTTAACAAATTAACAAACTCTGTCAGGTGCTAATTAATCAACTACTTTTCATATGATTCAGGTTCTCCACCATCAACTTCTCTAACCATCAGTAAATTCTACAACTTCTGCAAGATTAACAATTTTACCATATTGTATTCATCTCGTGTGGTTTAAAACATCCAAAAATCATTGATAAACTGACCCTGCCCAAACTAAAGCATGATGAATTATGAAAAATGGTCTCTGTTAAGTGGGGAGGGATTTCAGGTTGAACTTAATTTTATAATTGGTCAATTTATTACAGTGTATTGTTCTGTTATGTATTTCACTTCTTTTTTTAAGAAAGCGATAGTTGAGGGCACTTAGATAATAAAAAGTTGAGAAAATAAGAACTGATACACACTATAAGCTTCAAATATTTTCAAGCATAAGATGCAATAAGAACTAAAACTGAGAAATGGCAGAGGAAATAGAGATAAGATGATAAAATTTCAAAACTGAATCTATAATAACATCTCAATGGCTACCGTTGTGGTGCCAAGAAGATGGTGAAATCAAAGCACTCATAAAGATGATAAAAAACAGACTGCAAAGAAAAAAGACTGAAATTTGTGTGTGCGTGTGTGTGTCAGGAAGATCAGCCTTGAGCTAACATCTGTGCTAATCCTCCTCTTTTTGCTGAGGAGGACTGGCTCTGAGTTAAGATCTATTGCCAATCTTCTTCCTTTTTTTCCTCAAAGCCCCAATAGATAGTTGTATGTCATATTTGCACATCCTTCTAGTTGCTGCATGTGGGACGCGGCCTCAGCATGGCCGGAGAAGCAGTGCATCCGTGTGCACCTGGGATCCGAACCCGGGCCGTCAATAGCGGACCGCACGCACTTAACCACTAAGCCACGGGACTGGCCCAAGACTGAAATCTTTAAAGAAAGAATTTTTACAGCGATATTACAGATAGATAACAGGGAAGAGAAGTTGGAGTGAGAGACTATCTGTTTCTTAAATTACTTCCACTGTAGAGAACAAAAAACCAATTTGCTGAAATCTTTATTCCCTTCTCTGACCCTATCTTTACCTGCAAAATCTGAGCACTGAATCAATGTCACATTCCTCCTTTTCCATCCCTGTGTAACAGAGCAATTAAGCTCATCTGAAACCTTAACTGCCCAGCCTGTGAAATAAGGCCGGCCATCCATTCTCACAGAGGAGCCAACTGGAGGTAGGATTTTTGGTTCTGATTTCAGCTCAACATCTTCAAAGAGTTGTATCTGGCCTTCCTTATCCAGGGCTATCAATGAAGGGCTGGCTGGCTTTCAGAGAAGACCAATTCACAGTCAGCGGAGACATTTTCTGTTGAGCTCTCTAAAGAAGGCTGTGGGGCATGTCAGTAAGAGTTCATTTCTATACTGGTTATAATTTTATTTTATTCAGAGATTTATAAAGAAATTTACATGGTAAATATTACTTATTAACAAGAAAAAAGGTGGTCTATTCTCTGATCATTTAAGCAAAATCCTCCTCTCAGGGCCCAGCCATGGAGGAAGCCCAGATTCAACCTCCATGTGTCTGCCAGGCACTCTGTTGTCCATGGGAAACCCTCAAGTTGGCAGCCTGTTCCCTTGTGTCTTGTGCTGGTACTTAATCTTCCATCTCTTCAGAGTACAACTAGACAGAAGCTCAAAGGACTTGACATTGTAGAAATGTACTTTTCATTATCTTTAGACTTCTACACTTTTTCAAAAGACTCTCAGCATTTCCAGTAATTGTGCAGCAATTTACCCAACACTAAAGTTCTCACTATTAAAAATTAAAATAAATAAATTTTGAAAAGGAAAAAAGTGATCTTTGCAGATTTGTACAGAATCCATATAATGGGTGCATCCTTATAAAGGGAGGAAAGATAACAAATTTAACTATTTTGGTTAGTTAACACTGTAAGTAATATACTTTACATATTAGCATTTTTGAGATTATTTGTATTTAAAGATACTGCTTCAAACCCCTAAATGATTGTATGTGGTAGAGTCTACCATCTGCTTTGGCTGAACAATTATATACAGTAAGTCAGCCAAAACTCTTCCATTCCTGTATAATCTTATATGTGGGTGGTAATGGTTAGTTCTTATAGATTATTTGAACACGTGCATATCACAAAATACAGGTGACCATTAAAAATTAAAGTGTTCACCAAATAGAAGATTATCTGATTCCCAGAAAAAGAAAACATTACTGTGACTTTAAGGCTAAAACTGTCAAAAAGGAAGCCAAGATACACTCAAGCAAAGCTTTTGCTGAAAAGTTAATTGGATCATCTTTGAAACTTTATCAGGTTTACTGTGTAAGCAAGATACTTTCAGAGCCTAGAATATAGAAAGTGTTTATTGCTACGTTAACAATGTGATCATTTATTTTGTAAATGTTAACATTACAGATGGAATTCATTTTCTACTATATTCAGATTTTCAAGTTCTGCTAAATCTTAAGGCCACATTACTGGCAAGTTGGGATACCTCTGGACATCTGAAAAATATGAAACCTACACAGAAGCATATAAATTCTCTATTCATCAGGTTCTAAATTCTAAAACATTCTAAGCTTTTGGAAGAAACCAATGGCATTCCAAATTGACAGTAAGGCTGCATGTGCGATACATGATCCTATAGGAAGAGAATTCCAGATTTTAAATAGAGGAGATTGTGCACAAAAATAAAGTATATTTTGACGTCTGAAAGGGGATTTCAAGAAATAAGGGACTCTCAGAACATGCGGTAATTGGTAAATAACTTACCAAGGGCTCTCTAAAGGAGAACATATTGTGGAAAAAAGAGCTTCACATGCAGAGAGATAAAATGGCATCTCTGGAATCCTCATGATGAAACAGACACTGAATTACTTTTTCCTAAAATTTAAAATGTGTCTTATCCTCCAAACAAATACCACCTCCCTGCCCTGTGGCTTACCTGAGCATGGTGACGTGTTGGGATCATTTTTCTATTTCATTGGCTCTTAAACTTGATGGGCACCAGAAGCACCTGGAGGCCTTGTTGAAACCCAGATTGCCAGGCCCCACTCCAGAATTTCCAGTTCTGCAGGTCTGCAGCAGCACCTGACAATTTGCGTTTCTTCCCACTTCCCAGGTGATGCTGATGCTGCTGGTCCAGGGACCCCACTTTGAGAACCACAGCCTAACTTACACCCTATATATGGTTACCAAATCCATTATTTTATCCCTTGGCTGCTACTTTTCCTTTATCACATCAGCACCTTAGTTCCGAATCTCCTCACCAAGCAATGGGAATACTTGGAGAGTTTAAGAACTGGTCCTTCTTTCTGGCTCAGTTCTCCCTCTTCCTCTCAAAACTACAGTCTCTTGCCAGGTAATTTTTCCTTAAACATCAGTTTATCATAGATCTTCTTTGCTCAAAATCTCATGGCTCTTATGCTGAACACAAGACTTTTTAAATTCTCTACTTGGCTCATAAGGTCTGTAATAGCCCGTAGAATGTGGACACCCTGTTCCCTACCCTACCTGTTATAAAGGAGTATGTGAAGATTACATAAGATACAGTCAGTTCTCGTTATGCACAGTGTGACATTCTACAAAGTCACTGTGAACAATGAATCAGTGAATATGACCCACTGTTCCTACAGGAAATGCAGGGTTAGGTTCCTGCAAACCTTAGTCACATTTTCTTCAACTGATCAATACATAACCTTTTTCTCTGTGTGTTTCTCTTTAAAGTCACCTTATTTAATATATATTGTTGATATATTAACATTGAACTTAGACTAACAGCACTGTACCTCGTGTCTGAAAGAAGCTTGTCAAACACACATACTTTCTCTGTAAAGGCACGTCACAGCCTCTTGCCCTGAGGAACACCAGGCAGCACTGCAGCACTACACATGGGGGACATATTAAACAGCCCAGTCACCAACACAAGGTACAAAAAGATAATAAATGAGGCACTAAATAGACTGCAAGAAGGACACTTGTTTACAGCATGGGCTGAAACAACAGGGCAGAGCGTCACCTTGTTCCCCTCAGCTGGGAACGTGCACTTCGAGTGAATCAAAATTTTCACCACTTTGCGCTTATCTGCAAATGGACATGAAAGCCCTGTGAGTGTTGACTTGGGGGCTGCCAGTACATTTTAGCTAGTAGGCAAGTGTGCAGACACGGAATCCACAAATAATGAGGATCAACTATATTATGAAAGCATCTTTTCAAAACCAGAGTATCGTTTAGATATAAGAGCAATAATGATAACCCCACAGCTAACATGTTAATGCCTACTATGCGCCAGGAGCTCTTCTAAACACTTTACATAAGTTAATGCATTTAAATCTCACTAAAACCCTATGAGACAGGAGTTCTCAGTAGCCCCATTTTATAGATGAGGAAACTAAGGCACAGAGACTAAATACTTTGCACAGGTTCTCCAGTTAAAAGCGGGATAACTGGGATTGGTGCCGAGACAAACTGGTCCAAAGCCCACAGCTTCAACCACTATGGTAGGAACGTGAGTGAATTTTCTACCACTCCCCAAAACGCCCCTTCTGCTCCAGCCAGTGTGGTCTCCCACATACTTATTCACTCATCAAACATTTTCTGAGTGCCCCCAAGGTGTCAGGTACTGTGTTCAGACACTGGAGGGACAAATAGAATGTCGACACAAATAATCCATAAAAAATCTATAAAATCAACTTGGGATGAGTTTACTATGAGCCAACCTTTGAGGACCATATGGTCCGGGAGAGTCCTTTCACAAAGAAATGGAGCACTCCAAAGAAGTGGGGTGTACAGCGTGGTTATATACCATCAAAGAGCATGTACCACATGTGATTGCAATGTCCCTTTTACAATAGTCACAACCTTGACCTGTCAGCACCGCCATTGATGGACACAGTGGGTATCAGGTCTGCTGTCTCCATGGGCGTGGCTGTTGTCTGGAGTTGGGTGGTCACAGGATGAGTGCAGCAATCAAATTCTAGCCTAGGGAGAAATGATTATACTTAAGGAAATGCCAATGTGGGGAAAGTTGCATTTACAACTTAAGGGCATTGCTTTTGTCTTTGGGACATGTTAATTGCTTAGGGCAGATATACAATGGATGAACAGAGGCTACAGGCCCCTTTTGGGGAAAAAAAAACAATTTCAGGCCCACTTAGTTTTACACCAAATGGCTTCCTCATATGCTCCAATGTATCCTATTGCTGGTCATTTATTTATCAAGAAGAAGGATAGTCTCAGCTTTAAGGAGCTCGCTGTCTATGAGACATGAATAAAACAACAGTTATGGAAAAGTAGATAAGTATATGGTCCCAGGGTGGGGACATCAAAATGGGTCTCTAGGTGGAGACCTCTCAGGAAAAGTCTCCAAGAGAAAGGAACATTTGACATGAGTTTAGATTAAGAAATAGGAATTAAGTTGATTAACAAACTGGGTAGGAGGACAGAAGAAGCACATATAAAAAGACAGATATAAAGGATGCTAAATCTTTCCGAAAATGGGTGGTATTTTTAAGGCTGGAACAAAGCAAACATGTAGGACAGAGTGGGTGATGAGGGTAAAGATGAGGACAACAAGGGAAAGCCTGCGTGTCCAGCTCAGGAGTCTGAATGTTCTCTAGGCTACTCTGAACAGTCATTGATGGAGTCGAAGCAGATATCAGATTTAAGCAAATTTGGATTCTAGAATGTAACTCTGCAGGCAAGGTGGAGGAAAGATTAGAAGAAATTAAGACTGAAAGTAAAGGGACCTGTTGGGAGACTAGGCAGCGATCCAGATAAGATAGGCCTTGGCTCAGGCGTGGGGTCTGCAGGTGGAGGAGGCCAGGAGGTGGCAAGCAGTGCTGGGCTCCTGCAGGAGGAAGCTGAGCTGCCTCTCAGTCACGGGAAGACTGTGCCTGTCATGGCCTCCCCACCCCCATGCCCAAATGCCATGTTTCTTTCCACTTCTGTACCTGTCCTCCCTTCCCCCATCTGAAATCCTCACTCTTTCTTCCCTCCACCTGTCCAAAAGTGGTCCCTTTGAGGACTTGATCTAGTCCATCTCTCCTAAGAAGCTGTCTTTAATTACAATTTCTCAATAACATTGCCATTTTTTTTAGGTTCTGTAATGCAACATACACTAAATACCTTGGCAGAGTCAAATTACATCTTGCAAACCATGTCATGTATGTGGAGGAGCTTGGAACCCTATAATTCTTTGTATTTCCTTCAATACCTACCACAAATACCTTACACATATAGGTCAATGGATGTCCAGTAAAGTTGAGCAAAGTAGAAGCAACCTTTATAAGCTAAGAACTTTTATGAGCTCAGTTATTCCTTTAGATCAGCTGCTTAAACCATTTGTTTTTCTCCACAGGTCAACAGTGTTGCCCAGCACAAATGAATTTTACACCTTCTCAAACTCAATAGAGCAAAGATGGAATTTCATTCCCCCTGCAAGCCTTACTGCCTCAGAGAAAAGGAAAAACAACATGTGACATCTAATTCTTTCTTCACATTCTCATCTCAAATTGCAACCGATTTCCAAATGCTAACTGGTTTTCATTGTAAAACTGACAGAAAAAATTTCCCATTCTGGCTTTGTTTCTTTCTTTTTTTGTGTGAGGAAGATCAGCCCTGAGGTAACTTTTGATGCCAATCCTCCTTTTTTGCTGAGGAAGATTAGCCCTGGGCTAACAACTGTGCCCATCTTCCTCTACTTTATATGGGATGCCACCACAACATGGCTTGACAAGCGGTGTGTCTGTGCGTGCCCGGGATCCGAACCTGTGAACCTGAGGCCACCACACCGGAGTGTGTTCACTTAACTGCTGCACCACGGGGATGGCCCCTCTCTTTATTTCTAAAGCTGAAATGTCTAAATCTTTCACTGGGCTTGTTGGAGTTTCCATAAAATGAAAACGTACATTCCAGAAAAATCCTTATCTTTCCAGAATAATCCTTAATATATTATGGTAAACACCTTTGCAAAATGTAACTGATTTTCAATGTCAGTGCCTCCACAAGGGTATCTTTGCATTATCTCCCCTCCCAACCACGTGTCACTTTGCTCTTCCCCAGGCTCATGGGGTCAAAGTGTTTACTGAGCACTAGGAATGATCAGAGTCTGAGGGAGACCTCAAGGATGACTAAGCCATATTTTCTGACCCCAACCATCTCTTTCCATCTCTCCTTTAACCTCTATTTTTCTCACTCTGGTTTCTACTTTAGTTGTTTACTTGTCTTGTGAATTGTTGTTTTGTGGTTTATAATTACCATGTAAATTCATGTTACTTTTTACCTTAGAGTTTAGAAAGAACTTACATTGAACAATGTTTTTTCCCAGCTCTTTGATGTGTCTAATAACTTCCAACACAATTCAAGGGGTTTCTTGTTTTTACGTCTCCATCATTATTCCTTCAGAATTATGTTCACCCCACACTTTTTACCTGACAAATGCTGCTTTACCCTTTGAACGTTTCTATGCCAAGACTCACATGAGGAATCCCTAGAACACCATCAGCTAGGCGACCCCACATCCCTCACATTTGTTTTCTTGATTTGTTCCTAAATAAGCATGTTTCTGAAACTAATAATAAATTGTACCAAGTGGTCGTTGCATAAAAAGCACTATCACAGATACCTCAAAGAGAACAAATGAAAAAGAATATTCAATTCCTCAGATAAGTTTACAATCAAATGAGGCATTGAGGGGACCTGGGGGCACTGATCAGAGCAAAATCCTAAGAGAAGAGTTTTCAGTCCATTTCAAATGAGGTTAAAACTGGAATGAGATAGTATTTTAACAGTTATCTGAAATCATAAACATTTTTCTGACCTTTGAGAATTTATTTGCATATAAACTGTACAACATGTGGGGAAAGAGAGTGTTGATATTGTTCAATTTCTTTTTATTTTTCAGCGCTTTGTAATAGATGTGGCTATTCACAATTAATAAATATCATAATGTGGAGAGACCCAACTTTCAGCTGCCTGATATTATAAATTCTTACACAAAGCTCGAGTTTTAAAGATCAAATTTCATTTTAGTTACCTTCCATCTAGTCGATTTATATCAGAAAGTTGTTGAGTTTTAGGAAAATACTTCAAAACACAAATTTTATATGTAATTTCAAAAGCAAAAAATGAGTTAAAAACTAGATGGTAACCAGTTTTACTACCATATATTAATCTTTAACATGGGAGCAAACCATTTTAGAGAATATAATTGATATTTGCCTATTTGTATATTGTAGAATGTTAAAGGATTTACAGTCTTAATAATAATTTCAAATACCAGAGAATGAAAAACAGAAGGTTAAGCTTTATGAAATGGTTTTTTATTTTTTTATTGATTTTTTTAAAGATATTTATTTATTTTTCCCCCAAAGCCCCAGTAGATAGTTGTCTGTCATAGGTCCACATCCTTCTAGTTGCTGTACATGGGACGCGGCCTCAGCATGGCCGGAGAAGTGGTGCGTCAGTGTGATCCCGGGATCTGAACCCGGGCCGCCAGCAGCAGAGCGCGTGCACTTAACCGCTAAGCCATGGGGCAGGCCTGAAATGGTTTTTTAGACATAGCAGATTTCAGAGCATATTACTTGAAAATAAAACAATCAGTTAGTGAGGTTTAAGCAATGTGGTTTTACTTTAAACTTGCTCATTCCATGGGAGCATCAATAAAAGCCCTCCGGGAGTGGCTGACGCTCTTTCCCTTCACATGAGCCCCAGCTGTATTTTCTTTAAGCATCAGACTCTCGGGCAACACCATAGCTCTCAACTCCGTTTAGTTGAGAAAAGGCTTTATGTGTCATATGTTTTTTCTAGGGGTATGGAGCTCCCAGACTTATTAACTACAGGGAGAGAGTAAGAGTCAGAACACAGTCAATAAACTCCAGTGTGCTCAGGAGAGAGGACAGACGCCTGAACTCACATCTGAAGAAGAATTTAGAGGATGCTTTCTGACTCTGCTTCGTGCCTCTGACTAAGCAGTCCTGGACATCCCCGTTACAGCCACGGAATAACACAGGCAGCCTTGATGGAGCAGAAGTCCTCCTATGTCCATCATTTGTGCAGAGCAAACTGGCTTAAGACCTCTCGTTTCCTGCTGCAGTGGTAATTTACAGAGATACAGAACTGTCATCTAGTGAATAAGAAGAAAACAGCAAGGTGTTTGACACGAAAAGTGACATTCTGAGTTTTTTCAAAAAGAACAGTGAAGCACTAAAGTTGGTAAAGTTGACACAAAGTTGACACGATGTGGCACACGAAAGTTATAGTAAACACTAATAATGTGTAGGTGAACTAATCAGTTGCTCTCTATGCCTCTAAAACATGTCTTGACATCTGACTCATAAATAGTAGAGTTTAAATATAATAGAATATCTTTGGAAATAACTTCTCATCTCATCTCATCCAATGTTGTTTGCAGGATCCGGTATTAAATAGCCAGATGGTGAGTACCCATGTTGAAGCACCATTTTTATCACAGTGGAGAGAATATGAGGCATAAGCCCAACAGACTTATGTTCAGATCTTCCCTCTTACCCTTGATCAATTTTGTAAACATGGTTTTCTTTATCAAATATGAATTATAACAGTTACTTTAAAGGATTACTGTAAGAATTGCATAAGGGAATACAGTAAAGGAACTGGCGCACAGTAGATTGATAGTTAATTCTCCTTCCCTGTCTCTCTTCTAAGAAACATACAGAAATAATCTAAGAAGAGAACCCGTGTATAAAGTAAACGTATGACAAAAAGTCAATGGCTCCTGAAGTAAGGGACATCATTGTTGAGTGCTTAACCTCAACTGCCTCCAAATACTGTTAACTCTCAATTAATTTTATGTGTTTTCTGTCTTCCAGACAAATCACTGGCTACGAGGAAAGGAGAAGGTGTGAAATTTAAATTGATTTCACCCTTGGATGGTCCAGCTGTAATATTAGGTGTTTTAAATCACCTGGTTTTTCAGGTTTCCTGCTTATTCCTGTATATTTTACCACGGTTCACAGCCCGAGAAAATTAGAAAATCATTATAATTTTACACACATGAATATATATCTTGACTATTACAGCTCGACTCTTAATATATAGAGCAATGTTGTACATGTTTTGTCCTTGTGGATAGTACAGAATACTTTTGTCCAGGTTTTCTTTGGCATTATCATTTATAACGAAGAACTCAGTAATATATGCCCTGGAGATAAGGGTTTAGAAAAATCTAACATGCTATCCTAGTCATGCCTCAAAAAAAAAAGTAAAATAAATAAAAAGCTATAAAAATAATGAGAGGATATTTTGAAGGCACTATTTTTCTTAATTATTTCCAACTTTATTTCCCTTCACCTCTTTTTAATCTTTCTCCGTCTTATTTGTTATTGGCTAATCATCTCACAGTAATTAAACCACCCCCAGCTGAGTCCCCCATGCCTCTTCAAGTGCCCCAGCCTGATGTAGGTCTCAGCTCTGACAAAAAGAAGCTGGAAAACCTGTTTTGTGGCACTATTCTTAAGAATATCTTTACTCTTACAATAATAGCTATATTTTTGAAAGGCGCCAGTGGATTACAAAATGAAGTACTCGACCAATGTTGTATCCTCATTTTCCTTCCAGAGGGAGCACAATTTTCATGTGTAATACAGGGCTGTTGGTTTATTGTTTTTTCCTTTCAAGACATTTTATTACTTGTAAAACATAATAGGGTTAATGGTGATATATGAGTAACAATATAAACTTACAGAGAGCAAAAAGATACTATTTTACAGTCATAATTTTGTATACTGTAACAAACAGTAATAGTTTCATAATGTACTATCTTGATTGATCAGGAATTATTCCTGGCTCATTTTTATGCTAATTCATTTATTAGATTACCAAATATATACTTTTATGATCTTTATTTTCAATCAATACAATTGAAGGGACATCAGTTGTTCTTGGTAAGTGAAAGGTCACAAAAAATTTTTGATAATTTATAAGTTTGAGAAGGATCTTTCTACTTTTTAAAAGAGAAGTCATTTAATATTTGGGAAAGTTCTCAAAAATCATCAAATTCTTTAATTTTACAGAAATGAATACTACATTCCAGAGAGCCTAAGTACGTTGTCACACACTAACCAGAAACAGACCTGGGCCTAGAACTCAGGTCTGAGTCACCTGACTTCTACTGGACCACACTCAAGGGCGCACACCCTCTTCTTACTGGTAATTTCTAATACTAAGGTATTTTCAAAAGCGCAGTTGGGAGAAAGTGTAAATAAATAAAACAGATGATTTTATATAAAAAAGTAGCAATTGCTACCCACAATTTCTATTCCATATGAGTGTTTCCTTTCTTGAAGATTTCTTGTTTTTAATAGTAAGTCCACTTTGGTAACAAGAAAAAAAACATGAAATTTGGCTTCTTTAGTAACCCAAAAAAAAGCTTCTGTTGAAATTAAAAAGACACTAACTAATGTTTCATCTACTACAGCAACTTAAGAATATTATTGGATTTTGGAAAAGCTCTGAGAGATTTTTTTAAAACTCATATCCATGTGACTATTAGTCCAGCCAGGCACATCTCCACATGACATCTCCTAGAGTGTCCAGTTTTCTACTGGATCCAGCTGTTGTCAGGCCCAATGTTCTGGCTGGGTAGAGAATGATGCAGCTTCTGAAAAGCATGTCCTCAGTTCCACTTCAAGGCTGATTTTCTCTGCAAAGTGGAAGTGGAAGAAAACATCCCCTTCCACCTGACTGGATTCCCCTGCAGGCTTAGAGAAACAAGGGGGCCTAGTCAGATGGGCAGACAGGAAGGTAAATGAGAGTCTGTCACAATTTTATGATAAATAAGAGAGAAAAGGATTTGACATCCTAACAAGATTTTCTTACCTGTTGAACAGCATCTGAACATATTTTTCAGAGTTTCCAAAATAGCAGATTGAGATTCTAAGTTGGAAAGGAAGAAGATAGTCAATATATTAAAAAATAAATTTTCTCATTTCCTCAATCGGAAAACAAAATTAAATAAAATATATCTTTAACCATAAGTACCAAAAACATCCAGTTTATCTTCCAGTTATAATTCTGTGTTATGAGAACATGAATACTTTTCAATATATTTAATATGTACAGTGACTAACACTCATGCCTTTAATTACTTTTGAATTAGACTAGCCCTATGCCCTTATTGACAGACATCAATCATAATTACTTTTCTCAATTCCTAGTTTCTATTTTGTGTCAGAGACTACCTGCTGAGACATTCACTTTTTATATTATTCACTTAGAATAAGTTTGTAAAATGGTGGACGACAACTCAGCCATCTTGAAGGATGGGGTCTCAAATGCTATATCTCACTATTGACAAATCACCTTCTGGTTTGAATGAGAGACAATGAGCACTGTCACAAGAGACACTCGGAAAAAAGGGATCTTGCTCCTTTTGTCTGTCCTTTGGGAGTCTGTGAGACAGCAAATTCTTCATATTGGAAAACCTAAGTGAGGACCAAGTCCAGGAATCTTTTTAAAGCTAGGGGACACTCTCTTCTACGTGAAGCTTGCATCGAAGTTTATAAACATAAGAAAAAAAACAAAGAGCCTTCAGGGCCAGCTGGGTGGGGCAAGCGGTTAAGTGCGCGTGCTCTGCTGCAGCGGCCCAGGGTTCACCGGTTCGGATCCTGGGCGCGCACCGACGCACCGCTTGTCAGGCCATGGTGTGGTGACATCCCATATAAAGTGGAGGAAGATGTGCATGGATGTTAACCCAGGGCCAGTCTTTCTCAGCAAAAAGAGGAGGAGTGATAGATGTTAGCTCAGGACCGATCTTCCTCACAAAAACAAACAAACAAAAACCAAGAGCCTTCAGGAATATCCAGCGCTCCATGGATCGGAGTCTGAAAACCACTCATCTTTTCCGTCCTCCGCATTTTACAGATGAAACATAACACAAACAGTTGGCGACAACCTGAAGACTAGAGTTCGTCTCCTGACTGTCACATCACTCCCACCCAACTGCTGTGCAGACCAGACGCCTGACAAGATACAGCAGTCACTCCTGGGGATAATTTAGACATTCCCATTTTAGCAGCATTTTAGTTTATGTACTTGACAAGACTATAGAAAAACAAAAGGTATTTACTACTTAAATTGTATAACGTATAGTTAAATGACATTGAAAGTTTTCATTTCACTTACAGCACAGTTTTGATGGGCCCAGGGGCCTTCTTTCATCTGCTCACCCTCCCTGGCATCTCAAACCTTCTCTGCCTTTCCCCTCTTGCTCACTGTGCTCCAGCCACACTGGCTTCTTGCTGCCCAACAACATCCGAGTCACAATTCCTCCACAGCATCTCTGCAGCCCTGGGAATATCTGCATGTCCTCCTGCTCTGTCCCTTCCCTCTGGGCCTTGCTCCAGCCTCCCTGGCCTCTCTAATTAAAGTAGCAACCCACTCACTCTCTAGCTCTCCCCATTGCCTGTCACTTACCTTCTTCTTGACACAGATCATCACACGATAGACTATGTAATTCACTTGTCTGCCTACTGATCCATTATCTCACTTAACCAACAAAAACAAGTTCTGTGAAGACAGAGATTTTGTAGAAAATTTTTTCCTTAGTGTATCCCAAGCCTGGCATACAGTAGGTGTTTAAATATTTGTTGAGTAATTGTAAGAGGGAATGAAAGGAGTGATCAGAAGAATGATGACACCATGGAAGTAGGTGCCACCATGAAGAGTGGGTATCCTGGGAAGGGAAAGAGGGAGGAAAGATTTTATGTCAGGCAACACGGGTACCACTGTGCCTTTACTACTTCCTGCACATCAGCTTGTCGACGTAAATAATCCATAATCAATCTATAAATCAAAATTGGGGTGAGTTTATTATGAGCCAACTTTTGAGAACCATGACCTGTGGCCTTCCTTCCCTAAGGAAGGAAGAGCACCGAAGAATTGGGGTGTACAGAGCAGTTATATACCGTCAAAGAGCATTTATTGCAAGTGATTGCAATGTCCCTTTTACAATAGCCATGAGATCAGCCCTGCCAGATTGCCCTGCCAGAACAGCTATTGATGGACACAGCGGGGGAGCAGATCTGCTGTCTCGATGGTCACGGCTGGTGTCACGTCTGTTGTCTGGAGCTGGGTGGTCACAGAATGACTGCAGCAATCAAATCCTAGCCTAGGGAGAAATGCTTATCCTTAAGGAAATGCCAATGAGGGGGAAGATACATTCTTATCTTAAGGGCATTTACTCTTCTCTTTGGGACGTGGCAAAGCAGATACACAGTGCAGGCGACAGACCCTTTTGGAAAAACAAATTCAGGCTGAATTAGCTTTACCCCAAATGGCTTCCTCATGTGTTCCAATATATCCTATTGCTTGCCATTTATTTATCAAGCTCAGTATGTCTTTCAAACAGAAATCATCGAGAATAGCATGAAGTAGTCACTTACCAACAGATGTCACTGTGGCAACAGAATAGGAACAAGTGACCTTCAAATATAACCATTCTCCCAAATACTGTATTTCAGTGACTTAATCAAAAAGGGATTCTTCTGACAAATCTCCACTCTGAACTTAGCATTAGAGGTAGTCAATTTTGAATAAAGACCTTTAACATCAAAGCCAGCCAATAGTTCTTGTTAAAGCAAATCCAAACTCGGGAACACTTTTGTTTTCAGTCACCTCCAATCCTCTCAAACTCAAGATAAGGTCTTGGTTTTGTGCAGATGGAGAAAACCTTCTCTTCCTCTTTTTCTAGTCAGATAGTTCAGGGAAGAGCCCAAGGTGTCTCCTGGTGGAACACTAACAGATATTCACATTAGATATGCATGCAATGTTTCCTAGCTTCTTTTCTATAGGCCGAGGTCTGATGAGTTGCCGCAAGGAGCAAACATCTGGGCTCCAGCAGTAAATAAGACTCTGTGCAGTTTACCACAACAATGAACTACAAATATGTATCAGGAAATATTTTGAACACCTAGACCTAAGCTCTCAGTTTCCCTCTGTCTAATTCCATGGCTACTTGAACTGAATTCACTCTTCATCCCCATCCCATTTGTGATAGTTTTTATTTCCTTGAATCAGCATGTTATAACATCTAAGAGAAATTTATCAAAATACTCTCTTCAAAATAGCTAGCTGAGGGCCGGCACCGTGGCTTAGCAGTTAAGTGCACACGCTCCGCTGCTGTCGGCCCGGGTTCGGATCCCGGGCACGCACCGACGCACTGCTTCACTGGTCATGCTGGGGCAGCGTCCGACGTGCAGCAACTGGAAGGATGTGCAGCTGTGACATACAACTATCTACTGGGGCTTTGGGGGAAAAAAATAAAAAATAGATAAAATCTTTAAAAAACATAGCTAGCTGAAGTATAGGAGTTGTAGAGGGTCAAGATTTTAAGATGACAGTGATGTATAAAGTAACTGTACTACAAAATAAAAAGAAAATGAATGAGAACAATAAGAGACAGAAAAAATGATAAGGAGAAGGAATATAATAGAGAGTAAAACTAAGAAAAAGAGAAAAAAGAAGAAAGAAGGTGTAGGAAAGAGAGAGAGTCAGGAGAAGCATGAGAAATGGCAGAAAGGGGCACGAGCAGAGGGAAGACACCAGGCTCAGAGCGAATGACAAGTCAACTGGCTTCTGAGCAGGGCTCAGGTCTAGAGTCACTGGGCTGCATCTGAGAACTCCACTCAGTTCTAACATCCTGAGAAAGACCATGCCTCATCTAAACTCGGACGCCACTGGTTACCAACGCTCTCCTCTCCAAGGACCTGCTGGAGCTTTGAGAACTGCCTCTCTCAGCTCTGGGACTGACAGAGTCCCCATTAAATATTCATCAACTGGGATGGTTGTTTTGAAAGAGTAACCCAGAGAGAGCTCTATCAAGTGTACATTTAAACCTGCCAACTCCTTCACTCATCCTTCCAAAGAATTAACAAACTAAACTGTTTAAAAAAGATAAAAACTACTGTTAAGCAAAGTAGCAGAAAACTTTCCTGGTAAACTTTAAATGTTCCATCTTTTTTGAAGTTACCTCACAACATTCTGAGCATAGTCTAAAATTCTGGGCTCCCTACAGTTCCAAATATGTTTCAGAAATGATCTGTTTTTCATCACAAAGTAAGCCTAAACCTTATGAAGCAAAATAAACTTGGATGAGTTTTATCTTGTAGAGAGAGGACAGCAAGAAAAAGAGTAGGATGTGCCTCTCTGCTATGAAGGATAATAAATAAAATCACACCAAAATATACAAAATATGCCTCTAAAACTGAATGAAGCAGACTCTAAAGAGTTTTACATTTTAAGTAAAAACGCACTTATATAAAATTATACATCAGTTTGACTAAAATATAATCAATTTTATAGAAGAAGTATTCATTAAGTTTCATTTAAATAGCATGACATGATTAGCTGCATAATAAATGGTAGATATTTTAATTTGGGTATGCCATGTCCTCCCACCAATGAAGGTGGGCTTAAACCTGTAATTTTCCTAAAAGGCACCAACCGTATATTCTGCTTATTTGATTATTTAATAGTATGGATCTGCTCCTCATTGCCAATGAAGGATGTCTACATACACGCTTTAGCTTGCATATGTAAGGGGAAATGCAGGATGAGTTTATAAAAAGAAAAATTGAAAATGAGCATTGTCTTTAGGAGAAGTGGTCAATCTGTTCAAGAACATTTTCTCCCTTGGTCAAGTGAGAAGCTGAAAGAGAGAATACTATCAGCCTCTTCCTTCGCCCCTAATAGAATTCTGCATTACCTCAATTAAACGTGTGCTAAAGTGTTTGTAATAAACTTGGAAATGAGTTGATGATACTGTATTTGCATTACATGACACAGACTCTCTTTCATTAGGCACGATTCAAAACACTTTTTTGGACATTAGAGTCCATACAAGTTTTGCTTCTCTGACAGACTGTAGCTTTAATCTCATGGACATGAAATGATAGAGAATTGTTCCCCTTTCCCTTTCTACTTTAAACCTGAGTGATAAATTTCCAACTACCTTTAAAAACTGCAGGTCCTTCTGAAACACATTTTAGTGTGCTGGTTTACTTTAGCTTCATTTCTTTGTTCTATCCTAAACTCCTTTCAGTTTGATCTATGTTCCTTTGTATTCCTTTTGTATACCTAGATATTTAAAATCTGCTCTAACCTATATTGGAGAAATGTTGGGTTACATATCTTTCAGCCAGCATGTAAACTCAAGTTTTAGGGTTTCTACGCAAAAAGTTTCTGCCATGTTTCTACCAGCTCTCCTTCCATATATTTTGCTCCAGGATTTCCTGTGACAAAATTGCCTTTCTAAAAACCAGTCCTCTGTTCACCCTCTTGGCCTGTCACATTTTCATAGAAAAATAAAGGACTGGATTTTCCAAAGATGCAACAAGAATGATCAAGTGCTGCTTCATACCTAGATATCCTGCTCCAGTTCTCCATGAATTTTAAAAATAAAGTTAATTATCTCTTTCATTTTGTCTCAAACTATTGAGTAACCTTGGCACTGAACCCCTAAATTGGTCCACAGCCTGCTTCAGCAGACACAAAACTCTCTCTCAAATGCTTGAATTCATGTGCTGAGTAGGTATCGTATTTATTTAGATTTTATTCAACAAGAGATCGTCATTGATTCACTCAAATACTTAAGTATATATTATGTGCCCAAAGGTCTTGAAATTTTGGGGGTCTGCAAGGAAGAGAGATATGTATAAACAGATAAATTACTCTATAGAAATAATTTGATTGAAAGAGATATGAATAAAATGCCATGGGACTCCAGGAAAAAGAACCACCATAGGTTGACCTACAACTAAGATATATAGCAATGTACTGGGGCGTTGAGGAAAAAAAAAAACACTATGGGGGGTGGATAGGGATTATACCATATAAGTAAAGGAAAATGAAGAGAGAGAAGATAAAGAGAAAACAAGATAAATGGAAAGGTTTTTTCCTTATTAATGTTTCTGCCAACAACTTTTGGAGTACACTGCTTGCTGATGTCCTTTCTAGCCAGTCTTATCCTTCAGCCAGCTTCTATAGACTTCTCCGTGCAGACAATGCCAAGTATGTAGGGAACCAGGAGGTGAGCAAAAGATTCACAGGAATCTGCAGTCCATCTGCAGCTCACTGCTGGGGAGGGGCACCGAGGCATCACCTTGGCCTTTCTTTCCAAGTTCACATAAAGGAGGGTCGGTTCCTTCCTCAATATATGAAGGTGGAGATAAACCTTTTTCACAGAATGGATTATGGAAAAATTAATGTGAGAGCCATGAAAAAGGCAGAGGCGATAGCACCATGATTCTGAAGTAACTGGACATGTGCATTAGTAACCAAGATAAAGAAGAGCTGAAGACAAGAAAAAGGGCTAAAAAGAAGTTCTCAATTTTCTAAGATGGAAATGCCAGTCTTTCTTCAAAAAGAAAAAAGTCATTGAACCCTTTCCTTTAAAATATAATTGAATGGGGCCACATGTTGCAAATAATGGTTTTAACCATGATGTCAGTACACAATAATGTGTAGCAATCAGCTAAGTGCACTGCAAATTGTTCATTCCTTAAAATTACGTTACCAAAGTTTGCAATTGATATATATATTTTAGTAAATAGTAGACTGTGTGAAAATTTGTCACCATATTACTGACAATGTTACTCTTACAACTGAAAGCATGACTAGGAGCGAGAGGGTGGTGTGACACTAGATTGCTAGAGTCACAGCAAGAAAAGTCAAGAAAGTGCCATCAGGTCATTTGGACAAAAGAATGCTATATGGCTGCTGGGTTTATAACAGATTAATTGGAGAAAAACAAGTCACTACAGTAAATTATTGTCCACTTACCTCAGTCACTCTCTCCAAGAACACATATTTTAAAATGAGACAAGTTATTATATTTAAAATTACCAGTTCTGGCATTTTAGATACTACATCAAATAATGATGTAAAAACTAGGTTACAAACATCCTGGCATCAATTCCAACTACCATCTTTTACCAAAATAAAACTCTAATTATCACTAATTCATTTGCAATCTAGTTGTCCTCCAATATACAAAATCAACAACTTCAAATGTTTCATAACTTTCTTAACTTTCCCTAAAATTTTAGAAGATAATATAAATATATCTCTTGGAAAAATTGAGAAAGATAGAGACACAAGGAAAAGTAAAGATGAAAATATTACCCTAATAAATGATGTAAAACACAAGATATGAACAACTGTTAAAGGAATTCTCTATGAAATTGATAATTCTACTATCTGTACACCTGCTTATTACCTATCAGTATAACAATGTTTCCTAAATCCTATCTCCTGTGCGTTGTTCATGTCAGGGAGTATATTCCACCAAGTAAACACTAAACAGTGTTTCAATAGCATGGGATATTAAAAGGAGGAAATGCAGAGTTGAGTGTTGGACCCCATTCAGTGCCTCAGTGCAAAGAAGAAAGAGGTAAATGCATCCCTCTAGGGACTGGGATAAAAATAGGAGGTTATGAGCCCAAGGCTCCCTCTGCAGGCCATTAAGCAGGAACCTGGAATAAAACTTTTGACACCATGGACCATGGTTGGTTTTACAGGGAACTCACGAGGAAGTGAAGAACATGAAATAATGATAATTATAATAACAGCAGCAAACACTTCTACTGAGCCAGGCACTACACTCTGAATGTTAATTCTGTGCTTGAACATATATTAACACACATAATCCTCAAAATATCCCGACGTAGTAGATGTTGGTCTTTTCACAAGTATATAGATGAAGAGACTGGGTACAGTGTCTAGAAAACTCATCCAGTTTACACAGCTCATAAATGGCAGAGATCAAGCTCAGTGCTCTTATGTTATGCTCTTTTACTACAACCCAAAATTAAGTCTCTAACGACTATCTCCACTGGCAACTGCCAAGACCTTAGTAGTCCCTCCATGGAGGCAGGCATGGGCATGGCAGGGACCCGGCTGAGGGAGGCTAAAACACCCGAGGTGTGGCAGAGCAGTTGCCAAGTGGCTTCCTCCTCTGACAGGGGCAAGAACACACCCAAAAAAACTTGGCGGCAGGCACCAAGGCTCATTCCTTCGGAACTGGTCCAGAACGAAATGGGCCTGGAGCAGGAGGATGAGCGAATAGGCCAGCCTCCTTTGAAAAAAGCAGGCGATCTGTGGCAGCCTTCCTGCCGTCCTGGCGTGGCACATGCGCCCTCAAGCAGAGGGCTTCACGCCTGTCTTCCATGGCGGAATTCTCGCCAGACCATGGCCTGGGCACTAGGAAGGCTAGGCCTTACTGACTTCAGAGATGAGGCAGGGATCTGTTGCGGGAAGGACTTTCCCAGTTTGGCCCAGGATCCCTAACCCTGGGGTGCCATATGCCGGTTACAGCTCTTCAGACTCTACAGAGCCTTTCCTACACCTGGCCTGGCTGCAGACGCAAAGTGCAGGCGTGGGGTGAGGCCGTGGCTTTGTCTTTCAAGGAAGAAATGAGCCCCTGGACGAAGCAGCTGGCCCAGGCAGAGCCTTGAGCTTCAAGCCCGGAACGCCTGTGGCCATCAGGGCCAGATCAATGCTTCCAAGTTAGAGAAGCGGGCTTCAAGCTGAGTGGGAGTGGGGGAGGGGAGGGAGACAACAGCTGAAGCCAAGGCCAGAAGGGCGGCGATGGAACAGCTGCAGCTGGGTGGCGCCAGCCGGTCAGAGGCTGGCGGGAGGGCGGTGCCTTCACTGAGGACCCTCGAGGCCAACCCTAGGCCCTGGCGTTCGCGCATGCACCCTAGGCCTGTGAGGGGCTGTGGGGGTTTGAATCCAAGCCTGCAGGGCTCCCGGAAAGGACAGAAAAAGAAGGGCACATGGGAGAGTTAGGCGAGGTGGGCAGGGTGTGCCACCTTACTCTCCTCAGGTCCCCGAGGGAGAGGGAGAGAGAGACAGAACCCTGACCTCTGAGTAGCTTCCTCCACTGCTGGCTACTGCTAACTGGTCGGACCAACCTTTACATGTCTCTCTGCATGACAATCGTCTTCATCCCTTCTCCCATCCCACAGGCCCACCCACGACATCCACCTTTGTCATTAGTGCAGGAGAGGATGCAAGATGAGATTCTCTGCCATTGTGGCGAGAGACTCAGTTTCCCTGGTTTCTTCCATGGACTCATGTTCTTCAGCTGGGTCTGATTTTCTCCAGACAACCTGTCTTTTTAAGGATTTGACCAGCCTACGAACCTACAGGGAACAGTAAGTGGGGGATTCTCTCTCCCCCTTCCTCCCCCTCTCTCTCCCCATCCAGGTTTGGATGAGGGAATTCCCCTCTCCCCCTCCCTTGCTCAGATTTTTTCTCTCAGAACAGACAGTTTTCTTCTCTTCTTCCTTTCTCTCTCCTCTGTTTCCTGGGCTCCTTGCTACTCCTTCATTTATTTATTTATTTATTTTTAATTTTTGTGTATTGCAGTAACATTGGTTTATAACCTTGTATAAATTTTAGGTGTATATCATTATGCTTCTATTTCTGCATAGATTACATCGTGTTCACCACTCAAATACCAATTACAAACCATCACCACTCCTTTCTAAGCATTGGTTTGATTTCCTGTTTGACCAAACAGTTATGCATGAGAGTGCTTATTGGCTTATAAATTGTCTGATTTGTTTAAGATATGTTGGCAGTTAATGAGCATTTTTGCGTTCAAGTTGGTTAAGGAACTGGATTTCAAATCTGCCCTTTCTTCTGATGCACTACTGAGTCCGAATTTCTGTGGTTGGCCATCTATCTCTCTTCTGGCGGCTTCAGGTATTGATTGCTATGTCGAAATTGCTTGCTGGACAAGGATAGGACCTAATTTTATAATAATATGCTTTCTTTGCTTTGGAGTAGGATGTTTGATATTTATATGCAAACACGTGTGTGTGTATGCTCCAAACATATTTAATGATAAATCAAGATTAACAATATATATGATTCCTATATTGACTTTTTTTGGACAAATACTGAGAAGTTAATTGAATACTCTTACTTTGGTTGCAGTTAGGTTCACTTTACTTCATATTTTTAAAATCCTTTTTAAAATATATGATACTATAATTGAACATATACATTTTGACTGCTAACCACCTTTTGCTTTCAGATATGTGTACCATTATACACCTTCATATATAAAAGTTTCATATTAGTTGTGGCTTTACTTTTGTGAGCATGTGTATGGACTATCACTGACAATCTCCTTTCTTTCAGCATCTATGTTCAGTGTTAGTTTCCTTTGTCTTCGTGGAATGTAGAGTAACATTCAATATTGAAAAAGTGATTTAAGTAACTTCAGTATAGTATAACTGCTATATGTAGCATTATCTTTGTGGTTCTATTTTTAAATTTTGTACTTTGCTTTTTTTCTTTTTTCCTTGTTTTGCTCCATTTAAAGTAATTTTCCTTATTAACCTTTTCTCCACCATGTTGGATATATACATCTTTTTCACATTCTATTTTAGAATTTTTTTTTCTGCTGAGGAAAATTGGCCCTGGGCTAACATCCATGACCATCTTCCTCTACTTTATATGGGACACCACCACAGCATGGTTGATGAGCGGTGCAGAGGTTCGCACCCAGGATCCGAAGCCACGAACCCTAGACCACCAAAGCAGAACGTGCAAACTTAACCACTATGCCACCAGGGTGGCCCCTATTTCACAATATTTTTAATTTGAGAAATAAGAAGAACCCAGAATCTGAAGTCTTGCCTCACTGCCACCTCAATGTTAGATGAAAAATTAATTAGTATTTTACTTCTTTTCTTTTTCTCCAAATCCAGTGTCTCTAGGTATAGATTAAGTTCTTGGTTCAAGATGGTTTTAAATTTTATGCACATTCTTTAAAGTAGTTTGTGTTTTGCATTTTTTAAAAATCACATTAACACAAAGTACCGAGACAATTGTTTTAATTTTTCAGTGTTCACTTCTTTGGTACGGTGCTTTTTTTTGAAACCCGTCAACCTCAAACTTGATTATGAATCTGAATTATCTGGAAGGCTTGTTAAAACACAGAAGATTTGCTGTACCCCACCCCAAACATTCTAATTCAGTAGGTCTCCGGTGGAGACTAGCATCTCCACATTGTGATTCAAAGCTCCTCTGCCTAACATTCCTTATTTTTTTTTTATTTCAGAGGCAGTAAAATCCGTATCTGAGTCTGTGGGCTGTCCCTACCCAATCCTTTGATTCCTCACAGGTGTTATGCCACAATAATCTTCTTGTACTCCTAACTCTACCTCAGCATTTGGAGGCCCCAACTGACACAAAAACGTTCTTCATTTTTCCTCTGAAAGGGGTGCTTTGTTTTCAGAAATGTGACACCATCTGCAATAAGTTTAATGTGGATGCTGTTCTCTGCTCTTTAGACATTGCAATTTACTGATACAACACCTGCACCATTCTTCCTTGTTCTCAGTATTTAATGCTCTAACATTGGAAACACATGGGGCTTCTGGACATTCTGGACACTCTCCCTTCTTCAAGTTTAATTGATCATATCACACCTGAACTAAGTTGAACTGAAGTTGGCCATATCATGGCTTCTCACATGACGATCAGGTATATGTGTAGTATGTGTGCACCTCACAGAAACAGAATGTTCCTGGAGTGTGCATCTCAATGATTCTTCTCCTAAAATTTGATTAAATATGTTCTAAATAGAGGTTCTCAGTTTCAGTTAAATGTACCTAATCCATACATACATTTCTGTAAAATTTTCTATATCTTAAACTTATTTTGTTGAATAGCATGTAAATTATTTCTATACCCCCAAGCTCACACGTTTGATTTTAAAATTTATTTTCTTTTCAAGTTAAAGAAAGAATTTTTATTAAAAGAAAGAAATGCAAAGAAGTATCCAAAAGAATGAAATACTAGGAGTATGGAGGACTAGATACCTCAAAGGGGTTTCCCTCCACATAACACTATCTTCCATAAAATATAATGTTATTGCATTCTTGAGTTCACATGGTGTAAGCCAAGTCTCAAAGGGCAGAAGAAGGAAATTGTAAGCACTAGACAAATTTGGATTCACCCAGTGGTCAAAGGCCAGTATGATCCTCTAATGAAAGGATTTGTCTTTGAATCACCAGTGACTTGAGGGAATGAATCTGGGAGTCACAGATTAGTTGTGAGTCACACAAAAAAGGCACTTAACTTGGTGTCATCTCACATGACTGTGAGCAGAAACCAGTGACATTCTTCTCTGGAGGAAAGAATCTAAACTAAAGCCTTACATTCTGTGCACATTAAAATCAGACAAAAATGAGCTCATAATCAAAGTTCTCCAAACAAATAAGGAATACATGCCATTGTCGATAAGAGTCATAATACATAAGAAAATTAAAAATAAAACAATAGATTTAAACACTAAAACCTTCACTATTAGACTTACCAACTTCAAGATATAAAATAACTGTGTATAAAAAATGGAACAACAAAAAATGGAATAACAAAATCAAACAGGAGACTCTAGAAATGATCTGACATATATGGCAAAGGGCCTTATAGAACTTTAAGAGACGAAAAATACATAACTGTTGAGTTTTAAAACTTCATAGATGGGTTCTACAACAGAAGAGAGAATATAAAACCAAATTTGAATTCTGAAGGAAATAGAATGCAGCATAGAAAGACAAGGAAGTAAAAAACATGAAAGATAAATTAGATATGGAGATGATGAGAGAGAGTAAAGAAAAAGGAGAAATAAAGTACTGTACAACAAAAACAAGTGAGTCATGAGGGTAAAACTGAAAGTTAGAGGGTCTATAAATTTCTCAGGAGATGAGAAGCTATATCCACTTCAGGCAATGTGGGCTGGTGGTAAAATAGAAGTAAAGAATATAACTGTCATCCAAATAGAGGAGATACAATAAAATATGGAAAACAAGTATAAATCAATAAATTTTAAAGGGAAATAACATAATAAAACTTGTGGAAAAAATAGAAGGAAAACATATAGATAGTGGGAGCAAAAGAAGGATATAAATAATCACAACAAATGTAAATGGAATAAATTCTCCAGTTAAATACAGATTGTTAAATTTGATGTGACAATGATAAATTTAGCTGTATCTTGTTTACAAGACTTATGAAAACTAAAAAACATGGAAAACTAGAAATTCAAAACAGAATAGAAGATATAAAGATAAGCTAGGAAAATATCAATCAAAAATCAACCCAGGGTAGCTATAATAATATGAGATAAAACAGATGCGGAAAAAAGCATCATTAGGAATTAAGTGGTTAATCCCCACTGGTATATAAATTCAACTTATCATGAAGATATAGTCGTTATACTACACATGATGTCATGTGAAGATAATATAGCCTCAACTAGGAAAGGAAGGAGGAGAAGGAAGAGGAGGAGAAGGAGAAGAAGAAGAAGACAAGAAGAAAAAGTTGGAGGAGGAGGAGGAGGAAGTACAGGAGAAGGAGGCAGGGGAGGAGGAGAGGTAGACATAATATATCATCATAGTGGAGAATTTCAACTTTCCTCTGAAACAAAGAATAACATATATCTAATAATAGAGTATTTGAAAATCAAATAGCAAGTTTGATTTAATGGATACACATTGAACCCTATACCCAACAAGTGAAGAACACCTATTCTTCACAGGGACATGGGGAGCATTAACAAGCAGTGAGCATGAACTAGGGTACTAATCAATCCTCAAATAATAGAACACTTGAAATAAATACAAGTGACTGCTCTATTTTATTCTTGATGCTATTACAAATCCCAGGCAATAGAAATTCAGAGAATTTTCTTTGGCCTAGGTGTTATTTGTGTTTAGAATGTCTGTAGAAAAGATGAAGACAATATGGGCTATCAGGAATAGGTACCGTTAAAGATGTTAATGATTAATTTTAATTTTATATTTTTAAAATAAGAAATGGATGAGAAGCTTTTTAAACTTGACAATGTTCTCTCTCTTAGATTCCTAAGTGTTTCTAGTCCCTTCAGTCCTTCATGATTCTTTCAATTGTTCCTGCCTGTTGATGATTCCTCCTTCATTGGATCTCTGAAGTTCACCTTAGTTTCCTGGTTTTGATGGTGACAGACGCACAGGTTTGAGGGGACAGAGGTTTAGGCAATTTGATTGATAGCCTTCTGTTGCACCATTCTCAACGTGCACATGTCATGCGTCTATGCTTGTCACGTATCTTCCAGTTACAATTATTCTTCCTCCTCAGGGCTTTCTCCAATCTCGTGCTAATATTGTTGCTCTTCTAGGAAGGATTTAATGGTGTGCTCATATTAGCAAGCATTTTGGATCCTGAGCCAAAGAGCCATTTACAAGTCTACTCTGAATGTGATCTGTTTTTCCATTCATTGTACTTTCTTCTGTGTATTTAACCAGTTACTTTCATGAGTGTGGAATTCAGTAAGGATGTTCCACAGCTGGAGTCATGTTATTTTCTTTAGTTATAAATTCTAAGGTTTCAGGAGTACCATCTGTTGCCACAGACATTCGAGTCAATAGCAAATTCATTTTAATAAAGTCATTGTATTGCATTTGAAGGAAATCATTTTGAGTATTTTCCCTAAGGATCCTCATCCCTCTATGCAGGTTTCAGTACAAGAACTACCAGTATGTTCTGTCCTTGGTTTTCGCCATTGAGGAAATCAACAGGGACCCTCATATCTTGCCCAACATGTCTCTGGGCTTTGATCTCTATAAGGCCCTACCCAGTGAAAGGAGGACATTGGAGAGTTCCCTGATTTGACTCTCAGGGTTGGGCAAGGACATCCCTAATTACGACTGCAGGAGAGAGAGTAAGTCTCTAGCGGTCCTTACAGGAACCACCTGGGCAATTTCTGCCCAGATTGGAACACTGCTGGAACTGTACAAATTTCCACAATAAGACTGGGTGGGATGGGGAGAGATGAAACCACGTCTCCTTTGGTGCCATTCTCAGGGGCCTAAAAAGGAAGAAAGGAGGAGACTGAGTTTGTGCATCTCTCAAAGGATATGATCTCAAAGGGTCCGTGTACAGGACCTCGATGGAGTATGACATTTCCTTTATTTAGAGTAGAGAGAAGTTTGAGGGGGAAGGAGATAAAGCAGTTTCCTGGAACTCTGACTGATCTTATTTTATAGAAAGCTTTCAGGGAGTGGAAAATGATTAGAAAATGAAATGAGCAAGTGTCCCCTTCTACCACTCCAGGTGTTGCTGAACAGCCTTCAGGACTGAGAGCGTGATTTTTGCCAATCCCCTTCCTCATATTGCTTCCAATTGTCTTTTTGTTTTAGCTTACCTATGGTCCTTTTGAGCTTACCCTGAATGATGATGAGCAGTTTCCATCTCTCTATTAGATGGCCCCCAGGGACACATCTCTAGCCATTGGCATGGACTCTTTGCTGCTTCATTTCAATTGGAGTTGGATAGGGCTGGTCATCTCGGAAGACAAGAAAGGTGTTGTGTTTCTCTCAGACTTGAGAGGAGAGATGGACAGGAATGGAATCTGTGCAGCCTTTGTGGAAAAGATTCCTGTGACTGAAAAGTCATATTACTCAAGGACATGGCCATACAATTTCCAAGTAGAGGAAACAGAAGGGACTGTGGTTATCATTTCTGGTGATGCCAACTCTCTCATAAGCTTGAGCTTTTCTACTTGGGAGTATTTAGTGATATGGAAAGTCTGGGTCACGACATCAGAGTGGGATTTTATCCACAGTGAGAGAGATTTCATCCTTGACTTATTCCATGGGGCTATCATTTTTTCACACCACCGTAGTGAGGTTCCTGGCTTTGAAAATTTTATCCAGACAGTTAACCCTTCCAAATATCCAGAAGACATTTACCTCACTATGTTGTGGTTTCCCTTTATTCCTTGCATGACTTCTGAGTCTTACTGAAAAACACTGGAGAATTGTCCACCTAATGCCTCCTTAGGATGGCTGCTTTGGCAGATTTTTTGACACAAGCATGACTGAATTGAGTTACAGTATGTAAAATGCTGTGTATGCTGTGGCCTGGAACCTTCACAAGATGCTTCTTCAACATGCAGAAATGCAGTCAATGCGAAGTGGGAAGGTCTGGTGTTTTGTCCCTGGCAGGTAAAGTCTCTTCGACTTAACAGAACGTACACTCGTCAAAATGACTTTCTTATGGTTCCACAGGTGCTCAAACCAAGCAGTTAGGATTCTTTCTCCAAGAAAAGCACAAGAGTTTCTATACTTGTTTCACTCTCTAGGAGGTATATCTAGTCCTGGGTAGTAAATCATCTACAAGAAGTTTCTAGTGGCAACGAGGAAGTGAGCTATGAGTCAATATCAATGCTTTGTTTTACAAAGGATCCCAACATCTTGCCTGCCTAACGTTTCAATAGGGAATATCCTGTCTTCTCCCATGAATCACCTCAATGACAAGAAGAGAACTTGTCCTTTATGTGCTTATCTGGTGCTGAACATCATAGTGAATACTTTACATAAATGATCTTATTTAATTCTGCAACAACTTTAGGTATTGCTAACATCATTTTGCAGATTGATGGTCTGGGAAAATTCAGAGAGTGCATGAGGGTGGCTAGATTGGACTTTGTACTCGAGATTTGTCTGAATCCTATCACCACTGAGCATCTTGATATTCTTGTCTTTAGGCATTTTCTCTTTAACTGATATTTTAGAAACATTATATTTTAGTTCTCCGTATGATATCATTTGCTTTACTTCTTTGGATACTTGTAATAAAGGTACGTTATGAAGCAAGGATTACAGACAATGAAAGGCTGTCTCCAATTCAGGGTTTTTCTCTTTAACACCCGGGCCCACTTCACCACAGGATGATGTGTCTCTTTTAGCTGCACCCCTTTCTGAGGAACATAGAATTTAGCAATCCTGTTGGTGACTCAGTGAATTTGGCTGATGAAGGAAAATCAGATTCAGAGTAAACCATTCTCAACTTTTGGAATTTTCCCGAAGGTCTTGGACTTAAGGTGAAAATAGGAGAATATTCCCAACATGCTCCACGTGGTCAAGAATTGTCTTTATCTGAGGATGTGATAAAGTGGGACACAGGAATTACTGAGGTGGGTTGAACCCAATCACAATTACTTAACCACACATGAATAACCAAAATCTTGTTGGGGTTTTGTGTCCCCTCAGAGCTTCGTAAAGGACCACATATGGGAATTTAACAATTCACTTCCAACTGAAGTAATTTTTTCATTTACCAACAATCCAAGATGGAAGCAAAACCTTCATGAGCAAAAGATTGCAAGTTGCTGAAGGTTCAGAAGGTGGTTAGTAATTTTCAGGAATAACTGTTTTAAAAAAATTAAGTTATGTACATGTTTTCTAGAGATAATGTTATTGCACACTTAGTACATTACAGTATAGTGTAGACATAACTTCTTTATGCACTAGGAAATCAAAAAATTGGTGTGACTCACTTTATTGCAATATTTGATTTATTGCGGTGCTCTGGAAACAAACCCACAGTATTTCTGAGGTGTACCAGTGTTTTATATCATATAATAAGCATGGCGTCCAACCAATGAATTGGATTTAGATATTTCAAGATTAAGTTTGTTAAGGCCCAATACTCTAAAACACTCTAGTTACTTGAAAATTAGGTAAAAGTCACAGCTGTTACCAAGTGTTATCTGATTTTCTCCAGACTCCACACTCTGTATGCAGTGAGAGTTGCAGTCCGGGATTCAGGAAGAGCCCTCAAGAGAGCAAGGCTGCCTGTTGTTTTGCTTGCATTCCCAGCCCAGAGAATGTGATTTCCAATGAAATAGGTGAGTATATGCCTTGCAGCCACATTCTCCACTTCTATTTTATTTTTGAAGGGAAAAATTTGTCCTGAGCTATCTAACATCTGTTGCCAATCTTCCTCTTTTATTATTGTCCCCAAAACCGTAGTACATAGTTTTATATCTTAGTTGTAAATCATTCTAGTTCTTCTATGTGAGCCACCACCACAGCATGGCAATTTACAGAGAGATGGTGTGGTTCCATGACCGGGAAACCAACATGGGCCACCGAAGTGGTGAGCACTGAACTTTCACCACTAGGCTATCAGGGCTGGCTCTCCACCTCTCTTTTGTATGCACCGTTCTCCCAAAGAAAGGAAAAAGCTTTGATGAGGACTGCAGGGTCAAAATGTTGCCTTCCTCCATTTAGTAATTTAACTTTTATAGCCAATAATATTTCCTCCCAAAATGATACCCTCTCTCTCTACCTTGAACTAGCTTGCTTGTCTCATTTTAACATCATTGCAGGCATTATGATCTCAAGGAAACCTTTTATTACCACTCCACAGTAACTAACTTAAATCTCTCTCATGGAATCTAACACATGGTATTGTAAGTCCTTACTTTTCATCTTCTTTAAAGCTACATTTAGATCACATTGAACAAATCCTTATTTTTCCAGTGTCTGGTGCTGTTCTTGGCACAGAGCAGGAGCACAGAAAGGTTGTGTTTGATTTAAGAAGTAAGTATTTCCATGGTGTACAGTGAGCTTATGGTACAGCTTGGTTTCTGATCTCCTCGAGTTCACAGGTGAGTAGGGGAGACAACATGCAGTGATGCAAATTCAAGGTGGTGACATAGGGCTGCAATATAGGTATGCAGAGACCCATGGGATGAAATAAGTGATAGTATATATGTTTGTGGGGAGGGAAGCATTATGGACTTCTTCACAGAGGCAGTAGCATTAGTATTATATCAGACTAATGAAAGTGGATTAAATTCTTGGTGGAATTCTTAGAAATGGCAAAAACTGGCAAATTAGCCCTGCATTTAATATTCTAGGGAGCTGAGAAAAGGTTCAACATGACTAGAACACAGACAATGTGGGTTCGGGAGTTGGGTCATGAAATAGAAGAGGGACAGAAAACCAACACTGAAGATTTTTCATACAATAATTAACATCTTGGAATTACTCAGATTTATGATATTAAATGGTGCAATGCTGGAATCCCCTCAATGTTGGCATTATCTAATTTTATTTTTGTGATTAATATGAAGCTTAATTTCACAACATCTTTTGTATAATTTCAATTTTTTTGAAATGTACTGAGATTGATGATATAGTCTGGCATATCGTCAATTTGGATAAAGCTCCCACGTGCACATTTGGCGTGGGGTAAGTTTGGGTATATGTTCCATATGCACATCTAAAAAACACTACGTCCACTAACTTCAATTCCTACATGCTTGGAGACTAATAAATATACTTGTAAACAACCGATGATTAATGAGTAAACTATGATGGAAATTAGAATGTATTTCCAATTAAAAATACTATTCATCAAATCTTATGGGGTGGAGTTAAATCTATCCTTAAAGAGAAATGTATAATACTAGATTGTATATATTTATATATTATTGTATATATTTAAATAAAGAAAGGTTGAATTTCTAAGTTCTAAGCATTCATCATAAACTAGAAAAAGAGGAGAAAAGTAAACACAAGGAAAAGAGAAAACACAAAATGATAAATATTAGAGGAAGAGTTAACAAAATAAAAGACAAACATCAAAAGGATAAATAAAACTAAATTAGATTCTAATAAATGACAAATATGCTCAATAAAATCCTAGTACTAGTGTTCAAAAAAAGAGAAAAATTGCAACAAAATAATACCAAGATTGAAAATGGAGTAATCTGTGCAGATCATATGGAAAATTTTTAACATGAAGAAAACATAAATAACATCATGTTGATACAATGAAAATTTAGAGGATATTCACAAATTTCTAGGCAAATAAAAGTTACCAAACTGCCTCAAGAAAAAATGAAGAATCTGAATATTGCCATACCTATTACAGAAATTGAAACCATCCTTTAAAACATTTCTACAAAATTTTATTGTAAGCTATTTATTTGGTACAAAGCTGATGAATCTGCCAAAATATTCAAGAAAAAAATAATATACATCTACTCAAACTCTTCCAGAGAATAGGAAAAACTGAAAACTTTTTGACTCACTTTGAGAGACTAGATTAACATTGGTACCAAAATCTAACAAAATCATTGCAGGAAAGGAAATTACAGGCCACTGTCTTTCTTGGATTAAATTCATTTATCCTAAAAAAAAAAAAAATCAAATCAAATCAAGGTTCCCAATCTAGCTATATCTAGCTATAAGAATGACATATCATGACCAAATTAGATTCATGCAATGTAATTCAGTACACTAATCTCTGAAAAAAGAGAAATAATAATCTCAATAACTGTAAGAAACACTAGTAAAATTAAACACCTATTCATATTTTAAAACAAACAACAACAGAAACAACACTTACCAAATCAGGAACAAAAGGAAACTCTCTTACTCCCATACACAGTATTCACAGAATGGAACTTTAGGGTTCACTGTTGAAAGCAAGGATAAGAGAAGAATGTTCAACATCACTGTCTCTATAAGCCGTTATGCTGGAGGTCTTGCCTGATATAATATTGGCAGGAAAAGAAATAAAAGGAATAATTTACTTCAAAGGAAGAAGTAAAATTGATGTTATCTTCAAATGATATTATGGTATAAATGTAAAATCCATATAAATTAAGGTATTAACTGAGTTTATTGGTGGCTGAATACAACGTTAATATAGAAAGTTTTGCTTCCATCTACCCGTCATAAGCATTCAAAATTTAAATTTTAAAAAATGACATTTACAACATCTTAAAGTATGAAGTACCTAGAAATAACTTTAATGAGATTTTCAAAAGATTTCTGTCCATAAATTTATAGAACAGCATTTAGAAAAATGGAGGAAGACTGAAAGAAGTGGAGGGATAAATCAAATTCGTGACTGAACAGACTCAAAATTCTACAGATATCAAAACTGTCCAAATTAATCTACAGATTCCACAAAATTGCAGCTAAAATGATGACCCATTCTGTGTAGATTACAATTGATACAATTCTTATGGAAATGATAAAGGAAAAACTTAGCTAAGAAAATCTTGAAGACAAAGAATAGAGTGGGAGGACTTACTCTACCTGACATCAAGTATTACACCATCACAATAGAGGAGGTTCATCAAGACGATAAACACGAAAATCAACGGAACCAAATGGTAAGTTCAGATACAAGCTGTTCATATAAGGACTCACGTCTAGACGTCTGATTTACAAGGAAACACTGAGGAGGAGTGGGAAAATGAAAGCCTTTTCAATAAACCATGTTGGGTAAATTGGTTGTTTTCATGGAGAAGACAATGACTCGCCAACCCTAACTCACACCATCCACAGAAAATGTTATCAGGCAGATTGTAGTTCTAAACGTGAAAAGTGAGAGAATTTAAGGGGACGTAAAGAGGAAGGAGCAATGCCCCTGTAGAAGGAAAAAGCATATATTGATACCTGCAGGGATGAGTGGGCACGGAACAGTTTCAGAACCACATGAAGATTTGGGAATCTTAAAAATCAGAGCAGAGGTAGTAGAGGTAGGCAAGACCAAGGTTATACAGTCTTTTTGGTCTTCCTAAGAGTTTGTCGGATTTTTTAATGGAGGATAAACATGATCCCACTTACATGTAGAAGTATCACTTGTGATAAAGGACAAGGGCAGGGAACCAGAGTAATAAGATCTTATGATAACATAGGAGAGAAGTGACTAAAATCTTAACAGAAGTGGTGGAAGTGAAATCAAGATGAAATGTTTTGGAGAACATTTTAAATGGTAGAAATGGTCTCATTTTGAAACTCCCGAGGAGTGAGGTCTATGACTTGGTCATCTCTGTTTCCCTAGAATGTAGCATATTATCTGGCTCATGGAGGTTTTCCAATAACTGCTTGCTCATTGAATGAGTAAATCTAAGCCATAGCTTACAATGGTATAGCTCAGAGAGACAGGGAGGACATTAGGTTTTCTGCTGAGAAAAAAGTGCTTTCATGAATATGCAAGATAAATATTGAGAAGGATAATAGCTTTGTTTACTTAACCAGAAAGAAGATGGGCAGTATTAACTGGGAATGGTTCTCTGCAGAGTATTCTGTTATTTGGTGCCTGGAGCAACAAAGGAATACAATTGGCTAAACTTACCTAATGCCTTCTTTGGGGGCATGCGAATGAGAGAGAATGACTGAACCTGGACTGAGGACACTTTGCATCTCTCCCCAGACATGGATCTGTGCGTGAAGTGTCCAGATCATCAGTATGCCAACAGAGGGTGAGATTGCTGCCTCGAAAAAGCTGTGACCTTTCTGGCTTATGAGGACCCCTTGGGGATGGCCTTGGCCTGCACAGCTCTGTGCTTTACTGTCCTCACAGCTGTGGTCCTGGGGGTCTTTGTGAAGCACCAAGACACTCCCATAGTCAAGGCCAATAATCGGACTCTCAGCTACATCCTGCTCATTTCCCTCACCCTCTGCTTCCTCTGCTCCTTACTCTTCATTGGTCGTCCCAAGACAGCCACCTGCGTTCTTCAACAAATCACATTTGGAGTTGTATTTACTGTGGCTGTTTCCAGTGTCTTGGCCAAAACTATGACTGTGGCTGTGGCCTTCAAGGTCACTGCACCAGGGAGAAGGATGAGGCAGTGGTTGGTGTCAGAGGAACCTAACTTCATCATTCCCATCTGCTCCTTTATCCAGCTGAGTCTCTGTGGAATCTGGCTGGGAACCTCTCCTCCCTTCATTGACACAGATGCACACTCTGAACACGGCCACATCTTCATCTTGCACAATAAGGGCTTGGTCACTGCACTCTACTGTGTCCTGGGATACCTGGGCTCCTTGGCCCTGGGCAGCTTCACTGTGGCTTTCCTGGCCCGGAACCTGCCTGACACCTTTAATGAAGCCAAGTTCCTGACGTTCATCATGCTGGTGTTCTGCAGTGTCTGGGTCACCTTCCTCTCCGTCTACCACAGCACCATGGGCAAGGTCATGGTGGCTGTGGATGTCTTCTCCATCTTGGCCTCCAGTGTGGGGCTATTAGGCTGCATCTTTGCTCCCAAGTGCTACGTTATTTTCCTAAGGCCAGAGAGAAACACATCAAATGTGTTAACGAATAAAACACACTCAGCGAGAAAATAATCGAAATGTAAGTTATTTTCATAGGTCACAAGAACTTGCCTACACTTGAAAAATAAACTACCACATTTGTGCAGACCCACTTTAAGTACCAACAAAACTTACCTTACATGTCCACTTAATTTTTTGCTTTACGTTACTTTTGGCTTTGTACAATTTTCCTCGGGCATTCAAATGAACAAATACACAAACATTCATACTAATTCTCCTCTAAAATTATGTGTGAAAGATTGCGAAAATGGCCACACATTAGTCCTCTCCCACTGTCTCTTTGGTCGTAGCATCCCACGTTGACTCTGGGTAAACTTCGCCTTGTAACTTGCTTTGGCCAATGGGACATTAGCAAATGACATAAGCAAAGGCTTGAAAAACACTTGCTCATTGTTGGTATTTGTCCTTCTCTGGCTGCCCTTGGGAAGCCTGAGGCCATCAATATGTGAATGAGTCTAGATAGACTGCACATCTCCATTACTCCAGGTGACTTCAAGTCAACAATCAGATATGTGAGTAAGGCCGTCCTAGACCAGCCAATCCTAGCTGAGCCACCAATAGCTCCAGATCAAAATAGCTGCCCAGTTAACCCACAGAATCTTGAGAAAAAATCAACTATTCTTATTTGAAGCCACCAAATTTTAGGATGGTTTGTTATACAGCAGAAACTAACTGATACATTATGCTACCATTTATATATGTCATCTCATTATTTGTGTAATTATCACAGATTTCTATTTCTTTATCCAATATCGTAGACTGGAATATTCGTCTCTAGATTAAGTCTCTGAAAGAAAATCAGAGACCATATCACGTTCCATTTTACTTTTTCTCCTTCCTCTTTTCATCCAGACATCTTTAAGCATATATATTAAGAATATCTTCACTAATTTTAAGATTATGGATATTCTTCTATACTGTCATCCACTACTGTTATACGTGGGGGATTTTTACTTTTAATTTTAGCCCTTATAATCCATTTGGAATGATTTACTTGTGAATAATGTTAGTTGAAGTTCCAGCGTTTTATTTTACAAATGGATATCTTTTAGTCTATAAAACAAACACTACATCATTTTAAAAGTTGATTTGAAGCATATGGAATCTGAATAATGTTTGAAAACTTATATCTTTGAAACACTGTTTTCAATCACAAGTATAGTATATCTCTCCATTTAATCAGAGTTTTTACAGGCTTTGTATCTCTTTATAATCTTCTTCATATAACTAACGTGTAGTTCCAATTATTTTCACTACTCATCTTAAATAATTCATTGCTCTTATGAATGGAATAATTATTTACATGTTTAAACTAAGTCTTGCTCATGTAACAGTATTTTTGATATTTCATATAGGAATCTAGCTTCCTTATACATTACTGCACTTATTTACCAGTTCTAAACTTTATAAGTTATGTCCCACTAAAATAATAGATTTTCTCTTCTTCTTTAATATTATTTACCTCTTATTCTTTTGATTCTCACTTTTTCATGACTGTGCTCGCCAGTGCCACACTGAATCACAAGTGTTTGCCAGGAGCATTTTCCTCTTCTTAAGTTTAGCGTAAACATCAGATAAACTCCTTGTCAGGGCACAGCAGGCATCTAAGGGAGAAAAAGTAAAAACGTGAAGGGGAATCATTTCTGCCTGGAAATCAACAGACTTGCTTCTCTTGGTTGTTTGGAGCTGGAGATCTTATGACAATGTGGCCAGCTGAGAATCAGAGGATCTTTCTCTAGTCCCAGGAATTAGTTTTGGTCAAATCTCTCAACCTCTTTAGACCTCAGTTTCTTCACCAGTAACATGAAGAGTTGGACGAGTCTTTTTGAGTTCTGAAATCCAGTGACAAAAAGATACCCTTCACGCAGATGCACTTGACAAAGACCAGAGAGAATTTTCACTTGTCTTCTTCTGCATCAACATTATTATCCATATCACCCCTTAAAGACATATCAAATGTCTACTTTCACATGACACTGATAAAATAGTTTCCATACCAAATCGCTGTTCATTGGGATAACAAATCTATAGTTCATTGTTTAGAGGTAAGTATAGAGATGGGCCCTGCTGGAAACAGCAATCAATGGGCCAAAAAGTCTTGCTTTATTTTACAGCAAGGCTGTGGAAACACTCCCTAATATAGCAGAATGCTGAAGTACTTAGAAAGTATGAAATAAATGGGAGCCTTGTATCCATGGTTATGAGCTAATAAGGATATGATTTTTAAAATTTTGTTAATGATGCCATTTGCCTGCTGTGGGGCTGTTCTCTGGTGAGTAAAGAGCAGATGTATTCAAGGCCACTTTCATGCCTTTAATAAATATTTACTCAGCGCCTACCACTTGCTGCACGATAGCAGTCATCTACCCTAAGAGCTTTTATATTCTAGTAGGGTGACACAGAACATAAAGAAAAAGAGAAACTTGAGGTGATCAATAAAGTTACATATATGTCAAACTTTTTTCATTCTGGACTATTTTTCACCCTTTCCCTTCTTTGACTGTTTACCAGAAGTCTAATCATGGACTTGAAAACCCAGAAAGCATTGGTCCCAAGTTTCTTCTCCCAACACCCCTGTTTTAAAGACATAGTGTTTATCATCTGAGAGTATGTCTCTTTAAGACTAAGTTCCTATGAATCAGCATTATTTCATCACTTTCTTGAGAGGACCGATGATATTATGAAGGGGAAACAAAATATCATATGGGATTTATACTTGAAATGATGTTTCCACTCTAATTGTGTTATTTAATGTAGTGTGATTTGGGGAAAGTCAGTTACTCCTTCAGAGACAGTGCTAATAATACCCTGAAAAGCATTCTATAGAGATTAAATGAAACAAAGTATGAGAAACTGCTTTGTAAATTGCAAAGCAATCTATTTCAGCTTATTTTTTCTAATAATATTTTCATTTATCTAATCCTTTTTGACTCTACACAACCTGCCTAGACTGAGTTTTATCATTTATTCAACAATAATAATGGGTCAAAATGGTTGAATATTAGAAATTTCATATGGTTCAACTTAATTAATAGGCCATCACAATATTTAATTTGGTTATAATTACAGTTAAATTTTTCATGATGCCTTATCATATTCCAGGCACATTCTAGGCATCTGACATGTATTCACTCATTTAATCCTCACAACAATGCCATGGAGACAATACTATTAACCTCTATTGTATGGATGAGGAATATTAGAGGTTATATAATTGACCAAGGTCACACAGCTGGTAACCAGGCAGTCCACCTCCAAAATCTCTTTTAGGGATCCATTAGAGGTTGTGGCACTTACATTGTGAGGATCACCCTGGTTCCTGGTTGGCAAATGGATCAGAGGGTACTAAGGAAGAAAGCACATGGCCACTGAAATGATCCAGGCAAGCAATTCTGAATACAGGATTTCCTTCCTTTTTAAGGCTGAATAATATTCCATTGAATAGATGCCCCAGATTTTCTTCATCCTTTCACCCACGGATGCACAATTAGGTAGTTTCCATCTCTTGGCTATTGTGAATAATATTGCAGTGCATTTTGTCAAATGATTTCCTGGCACTTAGTGAGTTTGAAAAAATTCTTCTTATACACATTAGTTATTGTAATGACATACCTTTCTAAATGTTTAAAGTTTAAATATTTGTCATTCTACAGAAATACCTTGCCTAATCATGATTTGTGTTGTTATCAGTTCATGAATGATCTAAGATTTTTGTACAAAAATTTGTTATAATGGCTTTTTTGCATGTATTCAGGAACCTTGCATAATATGGGTATTCCCTGATCCTTGATTTTTAGTAGAGATTTCTAGTAAGCCTTTAGGATAGGAAGTATCTTCGTAGATGTGAGACAGAGAGCAGAAAAATAATAAAGTGATTGTTATATTTAATTATATCAAAAGAAAACTGTCGTTTTGCTAAATTGTTTTTACACAGCCTTTGCTTATTTGTAAGAGTGACACATATCATTTTATTAATGAAAAGAAAATTCAATAAACAATTTTAACATAAAACAATATCTATTGAGAACTTATATGAAAATTTTAGCAATATGCTGTCACCAATTTCCTCATCTGCAAAATGGAGATAGATAATACCATCTTCCTTATGAGTTGCTGTGAGAAAACTCAAAAGTAGTGTATGTAAAATGCTTATCACCATGTGGGTTGGAAAGGGATGCCCCATTCATCTTTCCACCTGGATGATGACAGCTTTTTTAATGCTTGAAGTCTGTACTTTTCAAAATATGTTCTACTGTTATAAAGTGAATCTTTTTTACAAGTTCTTTGTAGAGTTAGAGGATCCCTTTGGAATACAAATTCAGGCTCCCGTGTGTGTGCGTGTGTGTATGTATACGCACATCTCTCAAATAATACTCCAAGCCTTATAATGAAAAGCTACCATCCCCACTCTTGACTCTGGTTCCAAAAACAACTTCTTTAATTTTCTGGTTGAAAAATCTATATTTCTAAATTAGCTACTCATACAGTGTTTTCATTTTTCAGATTTTGACTATTTATAGTTTCTTTCTTCTCTGAAAAAATCAGCATGAAGAGTTCTTACATATGTTAAAAACATAATTCCCCTTGCCCAATATAACTATTTAATGAATTAGGATAAATCAAAATTCAATGTCTACTGTTTTATGACATAAGTGTTTACCATTTTATAGCATATGAATCTTATCCAGAGATGTGCTACGTCAGATAGTATGAATACATTTTCTTTCTCACTTTTTCCTTTGACCTTTTAAATGGTAAAAGTCTCTTGTTTCTTTGTTGTCTTCCTATGGATTCATCACTGGTTCATCTCCTTCCACCAGAAAATTAAATCTCTTCTCATTAACTTCTGATGCATGAGACAATTCATGGGCTTCAGGTTTTGCTTGGGGACATCCCTCTTGGGCTTGAACATATACACAGTCCCACATATACGCAGTATGTCTGGAAGGATAGAGGAGGAAAGGATGTTTATCTCTGTGCAAAAGTACCGGGAGACAGTGGTAGAGTGAGAATATTTTATTGACTTTGCACCACTCTTTGAAGTTTTCCTATACGTGCACCTACGACGTAGGCCTCCCTCCCCCCAGATTTTTAAAATTAAAATAGCATTATATCCTTATCTACTGGCTTGGAACAGTAAGTTGTAGAGAAATGTGAATATATGATCCAATTTTTTAATGAAATTAAGAACAGCAAACGCACAAAATATATAGAATTCTAAATATGGGCACATCATTCTATGAGGCTGTGTAAAGGTGGGGAAAGGAGTGAAGAACAGCTGTTCAACATCCAGCTACCTGTACAGTCTAGGGGTCCATGGAAAGCCTCGCCTCCAGCCCCGCCCCTGGAGCTGATTTCCTCCCCCTGTGAAGTCTGCCTGACTTATTCCAGCCACACCCTCGCCTCTTCCTGCCCCTGGAACTGGTCTCCGCCCACAACGTTCGGGCCTGGCTCCGCCCACAACCTCGTCCCCGCCCACAGCCTGGTCCGGGCTCATGGCCCTGCCCGCACCCTTGTTCCCGCCCACAGAACCACCTCCCCAGCCTGCTGTCACTCACAGCCTTGTCCCCGCCCACAGCCCGCCCTTAGAACTGGTTCCCGAACACAGTCCTTCCCTTAGATTTTGTCCCTGTCCCTGGTGCTGACCCAGCCCGCTTTCCAGCTTCTCACTCACTCTAGAAACTAGACACCTCCCCCGAGGCTGAGGTGCGCGGCATCGCCACGCCCGCCGCCTCAACCCGCAGCCCCCAAACGTTCGTCCTCCCCGAACGACCGCCCAAGACTGGAACCGGAAGCGCGGGCGGAGCCTTGGATGGAGCGGGCGTTCTGCGTGGTGTGTTCCGTCTTCTCGGCGCGGACCACATTCCCGTGGACGTTCGCCCAAAGGACCGGGGCTCAGTGAGCGGCGGTCGGTCCCAGATCCAGTCGCGGTCCAGGTAGGGGCCTGGGCCAGGGGCAGCCTCGTCAGGGCCCGGCGTCCCTCCGTCCTCCCGGAGCCCCGTTTCCCCCGGGCTGTTCGCTCAGGGCGCCCGATGCTGCTGTTCCTCCTGGCTCCAGGCGCCGTCGTCCCTTCCTCAGAGTCCCCGTCATCGTCCTCCGTGTGATTTTGTCCCCAGGGGGCTTATCCACGTCTGCAGACGGTGTTTGTGTTGTTACAAATGTGGCGCTCCTGGCATCTAGAGGGGGAGGCAGGGATGCTGCTCAGCATCCTCCAGGGCCCAGGACGGCCCGACAGAGAATTATCCAGCCCCAAATGTCAGTGGTGCCGAAGTTGGGAAACCTGCTCCAGGGCCTGAAAATCTCCCGAGCCCTGAATGAAGTGTGGAAATTGTTGACAAGTCAACGAGTCACTTACAGGGTCCCTAAATGACAAGCTTGTTTAAAGGGTCCAGAGTCACCAAAAAGTCTCTGTCCAGCCAAGTGAGTTGAGCGACTCAAGTGCATACAGCACGAAGCTGCTTTCTCCCATCTCTGGGAGCAGCAGGTGGCTGGATAGGAATCGGGAAAATCCAGTCACAACCAACGGTTACAGTTAAATCAGTAAATACGAAAAAGAAAAGTGAATGGGGTGAACTTTCCATCCAACATCCTATAAAAGGCCTCAAAAGCTTGTTTGCGCCTTTTTTCCCCCCTCAGACACGAGAAGCATCCGTGGAGATCAAGTTTGAGGTGAAACCAGGCTCAGGGTCCACCTGTCCTCGCTGATCCATGGATTTCTGTGTGACCAGGTGAGTACCCTGTGGACCTGGTACCAACAGGTTCCGGCAGCCTCCGCTGTGCAGAAGACCTGCCAGTGGGCTTTCCTGGGTTCAGGTTGTCACCACATGGAGTCATTGAGAGTGAGGGTATCTTGAGAGATATTATTGATGTTTGATGGACGGAAAGATGGTAAGCTGTGTGTGGTTCTGTGTGGTAAATATTTCAGTAAGCACAGTTATATGCAAATAAAAACACATGAAACCAACGTAAATAACTGAAAATGTGTATTATAGTAGAAAATATAGATTTACTTGCATTGCATAATACTCAAAAGTCAAGATTTACATATAGTATAATAACAGAAATGTTTTGCGTGTGTATGTAGTATTAGAAGACATCCCATGAAATATTAGCAGCGATACTCAGCAACGTTCCTTAGACCCATTCAATTGACTTCTAAAGTCCTATAAATCCTCCACAAAAATTTGAAATAAAGGAGCATTCAGGGAAAAAGATGATTGGAACTTCTTTGTATTAATAACAAATTTAAAATTGAATTTGCCAGTAGCCAGATTTATTTTGAGCATTTTTTTCTTTATGACATTTCAAATCATTTGGAGGAGTACTAAGCAACACTGTAGATTGCAGGGAAGGGCGCTAGTCTCCAAAAAGACTGTCCTCTCCACCTTGCCTTGTAAAGGGAATTAACTTTGTTTCTGAAACTTTTCTGAAATAACGGTCTGGTGATTCACGTTGCAGAGAATCTTGTTAAGTAATTTTGTATTTAGTTGTTGGCCTCTACTAATTGTGTGTGTATGTGTGTGTGCCTTTTTCATTCTAGCTTTCCTGTGATGTTCTTGAGGGGAATGTGTGCTTGTCATGCAATAGATAGTCTTTGAGTGTATAATTTATGGTGACCAACCATCCTTGTTTATTCAGGACAGTGGGGTTTTCCAGGACACAGGACATTTAGTGTTCAAACCAGGGCAGTCCTAGACAAACCGAGATGGTTCCTCATCTCATGAGCCAGGCCCTGGGACACATGCACGGGGACCTGGAGAACCAGAGAGACCTTGTCCCACTTCCATGGAATATATATTGTATTTGGGAATTTGGATTTTGAAAAGTTAATGATGAGAGTGATGTGAGAGTTTGGCACAAGGGGAATCAAACTGAGGGTGCAGAGAAGCCCTCTTGAGAAGGACTGATATTTAGCTTGAGAGCTGGAGTTGGGACTGGATTTAGCTGGTCGGAGGGTTAGACTGGAATGAGGGTGTGGGAGTGTGTTCAAGAGAGCGTTTCAGGCAGAGGGACCCGCATGAGGACACCCCTGAAGCAGAGAGCCTGGTGTGTCCATGAACTGAGAACAGGGATGGCCGAGCCGAGTCAACTCAGGGGGAGCGGTGTGAGCCACACTTGCGAGGGGAGGACAGGCAGGACCAGATCAGGGGTGACTTGGGACTCTGTTCTAAGACCAGTGGGAAGACTCTGGAGAGATGCGAGTAGGATGATGTGATTAGCGTTTGGTCTAAGCACGTGGGTTAAAATGGACTTCATGGTTAAGAATGAAGACTTAATAGGCAAGATGGGAGGTGCTGGGACTAAGATTAGGAATAAGATGATTGTTCCCTAGGCCTGGGTGATGGCTGTGGAGTAGGAAAGAAGTAGAAAGAAAAGACCTTGGAGTGTAGAACCGAGAGAACATAACGGTACTTTCTTGCCTGCATGTGTCAGATGGCACAGGGCACTGACTGTTCTCGCTGCTGTCCGTGCAGACCTGCAGACTCCCCCTCACCCAGGTCTGTGTGTTCACCCCTCTTTGCCACTCACAGGCCCCCCTCCACATCCTAAAAGAAGTCAGGCTTTACTTGTCAGGGGGTTGTCTGACACGGGAGACACCTAGGAGAGCCCCTGCAGGCATCAGAGCAGCCCCTTCAACATCTCCCTCAGCCTCCTCCCTTCCCCTCTCTCGCTTTCCACACCCAGAACGACCCTGCTCAGTATTCCACATCCCCATGATCTTCCTTACCCAGGCTTGAGAAGGGTGGGGCAGCCACTGGGGTGGACATCATCTGCGCCTTCCACTCTGACCTCCGCAGGTCCCAGGCTGGACAGAGAGTGACTCTACTGGGAGCTAAGCCATGAGACCTAGCGCGTCACCCACCTGGGCTCCTTTACCCTGGACGGGGACAGCCTCTACGTCAGTGGTGAGGGGCTGTGCTACAGCCACACTCTCTCTCCCAGTCGGAGTTCTGTGTTCCCTCCGTTGCTCTAAAGTGAGCTATGATCCATCTCTCTATCCTCCTGGTCTGGGTTCAGTCTTCTCATCACTGTGTGATCACTGGGTCCAGCCACCTTCCATCTCGTTGCCTTCCCCCTGAACACCCCTCCACTCGTCCCCAATGCTTTCCCCTCTGCTTTTCCCACAAAGGTCCCTACATCCTTCCTCTCCCTTAATTCTTTATGTTCACCCCAACTCTTGCTCAGCTCCTCTCGCCTTCTCTCCACAGGTTACACCTATGGAGCGTGGCCCCGACTACCACCAGTGAGTATTCCTGGCCCTGATCTCCTGTGTCCCGTCTGCATTTGGGGTTGGGGAGCACTTGTCCTCCTTCACCTGCTGTCCTTGGTGAGGGAAGCACCTGGAAGCGCCCTAACTCATCTCTTCTCTCTATCCCAGGTTCTGGTGGAGAGTCCCAGCCCAGTGTAAGAAAGCCTTAGACACAGACATGTTCTCCATCACATTCTGACCACACGTGGTTTTCACTTTAATTCTGCTAAAGCCCCGCCCTTGGTCCTCCTTTTCCAGGTATCCCATCCATCTGCCCATTTTTCTGCCTGTCTATCTGTCTCTCCTCCAAGTTCAGTGTCTCTTGTTCACCTATCTCTCTCTCTTGGGCTCCTCTCATCCACAGGCTTGCTCATCCCTCTGCTCGCACAGTCACCCGTCCCCTCACTCTCATTTATGCTTCACCTGTGAATGGTGGTCCTGAGACAGCCAGTGCTGGAGCCCGTGTGAGCCTGGGGGCTCCTCCCACTCTGTCCCTCCCTGATGACAGCCCTCTCCACAGCTCCCGAGCCGGCCACCACGTCCCTGCATACTTGATCATCACCTGTGCCACCAGAAGCCACCACAGGTATCTGGGGACCCCTTTTCCTTCCCAAGAGAAGCTCTCTGGCCCCACTCCCCCACGAGCCAGTTGTGATCCAGGAGCTGGGAATCCAGGGTGTGAAATTCTGGTTTTATGGCAATCATGCTGATCACAAAGATTATACCAACGATTCAGTCTAAGGCCAGCCCTCAGAGAGCCCTTAGTCTTGTGAAATTAACACACCATTATAATACAATGTGGGATATTTCGGGGAGAGGCACCTGGAATAATTTGGAGGGGAAGAGCTTACTAGAGAAATTTTCACCAGGATGGAGTCTTTAAGAATGAGTAGGAGGGACCCTGGCAAATAGAGGATGAAGGGTTTTCCTGGAAGAGAGGATTCCATGAGCAAAGGCTCCAGCCAGAAACAACATGCCGTATGGGGAGAATTGAAACGAATGTGGGTTGCAAGAAGCATAATGTTTATCCCGCAGTAGATGGATAAAATGAGACTGAAATGTCAGAAGGAGCCAGATTGAGTAGAGCCTTGAGTGCCAGGTCAAGAAGGTTGAACTAAACACTGAAGGCCATAGGGAGCCATGGGTGGTACTAGAGCAGTGGTGGCCCTAGTGAGGTATTCATTTCAGAAAGATCCTTCTAGTAGTCCATGCAGAACATCCTTTAGACAGAGCATGCAGTGAGCCTGCTGGGGTGTTGGTCTGGGTGAAGGAAATTAGGACCTGAGCTGGGACAGGGATGGTGTGTATGTGAGGACCAGTGTGCAAGGTGAATTGGTGTTACTGGGAGGGAGGAGGAGCTGAGCAGATATGCTGGTTCTGACTTGTGTGACCACACGGGTGGGTGGTGGTGCCACTGGGAGGGAAGACGACAGATGATAATGAGTACAGGACTCTGGTGTGGTCTCAGGCCAGCTCTCAGTGATGGCCATCACTCTCCCTCTCGTCTTGCAGCTTTGGGGCCCAACCTGAAGACCCTCACAGTCACCTTCCCCATCTCCACCCTCTGGTATTCATCAGACAGGAGCAACAGCTCAGCCACATTCTACTCCACTGGGAGGGTCCTGCAGAGCCTGGTGAGACCCTGGTCCCAGCAGCTCCTGGTGGGTTAAATCCCACCCAGCCCCTCCCCCAACCCCTATCTCTCCTCTCATCCTCCTCCTTCTTCCTCCCCAGCTGGATCCTTGTTCAAGAAGAGCAGCCTGGGCCTCTTCTCCTTGAGTTGCAGACTGGTCTCCCTGAGGTAAGACCCTCCCCTGAGCATTTGCCCCAAATGACCACTTTCGTGACCACCCCTCTCTCAGTCTCCCCACTGACCTCCCATTTCCTCCTTCCTGTTCTGGCCCCCACCCCAGAGGTTTCAGGACCTCTCTCTAGAGTCCCCACGTCCCTCTCTCCCCAGGCCTGAGAAGGATGGGGGAGCCACCGGTGTGGACACTGTCTGCACCTACCATCCTGATCCCGTGGGCCTCCATGCCTCTGTGCTGGGAGCTGAGAGTCTCCACCTGTCTGCTCTTCCTATGGGTGGCTCCAGGCTCTGCACCCTGGAGTTTATGCATGCAGAGAGAGCACCAGCTGCATTTCCGCAGCATCAGCTCGAACCTCAGTAACCCGGAGCCCAGATGCTCGGAGTACACCGCCCTGCAGAGAGACACGCAGGACCAGGTGGGGTCTCCCCTCCCCCATCTCTCCTTGCCCTGAGGGCACCCACATTCCTCCGCCTGACTTACATCTGTTACAATATTGTTTCAATCCTTCACTTTCCCTGCGTGTCTGGGTTCTCTCACTTTCCAGAGGTGATGTCCTAGCTGCCTTCCCCATTTCTCACGTGGGTAAACTGAAGCTCAGAAAGGGGAGTATTGTGCCTAAATCACACAATGAGTTAGGAGCAGAGCCAGGATTTGAAGTCAGGTCTCCCTTGCCCCAAGGTCTGAGATCTTTCCCTGGCTCCAGTGGCCCCCTGCATCCCCAGGAGACCTCCATCTCACCCACTCTCCCTTGCATTTGTTCTAGGTCACCAAGCTCTACAGAGGCAGCCAGCTGTGAGACATATTCCACTCCTGCCTGGTCACCGACTTGATGTAGGTTGAGGAGATTGGAAGCATTGGCTGAGCTGGTGGCTGATGGCTCTGAGCTCCTGTGACACATCCTTGATCTGGAAGTCACTGACATGGTGCCCATTCTCCCCCACATCCCTGTCAGCTAATCCTACCATCTCCTTCCATAGGTTTTCAGGGGTTGAGAAAAGCATTAACATTTGGTGCCACCAACCTCCAGCATCCTCCTCCTCCTCCTCTTCTGGAGACTTTCAACAAATATCAGCAGTCTAACAGTGCTCTCCAATAGTGGAGCCACTAACCACATGGGGCAATTTAAATTTTTTATACTCCTGTTGGGATACGATTCACATATTGTGCGTGTGGGGGGGTGTATTTTTTAAGGTTTTCTATATAAAATATCTTCTCTGCAAAACAAATAGTTTTACCTCTTCCCTTCCAATCTGGGTTTCTTTTATTCCTTTTTCTTGCCTAATTGCCCTCATTAGAACCTCTAGTACCTGTGATTAACATATGAGATGAGGGAAGACATCATTGTCTTGTCCCTGGTCTTAGGGGGAAATTTTGAGTCTTTCACCATTGAATATGGTGTTAGCCGTGGGTTTTTCATCGATGCTGTTTATAGGTTGAGAAAGTTTTTTCTATTCCTAATTTGTTGAGTGTTTTCTTTTTTAGGCATGAAGGGCGTTGTATTTTGTGAAATTCTTTTCTATATATATGGTCGAGATTACGTGGTATTAGCCCTTACTCTATTAATATGGTGTATTACATAATCTAGTTTTCAGATATTAAGCCACCCCTCCAACTAGAGGTGAGAGATTCAGACGTTCTCAAGTCTGTCCTGGGTGTGCCACAGCCCTGAGCCCTTGTGGCCTTCTAGATGCCCACAAATACACTGGAGCTTTTCAAAGCCCCCTGTGGACATCTCATTCCCTCAATTTTTCTTCTAAGTTTTTGGGTCACCTCTTGCCTGCCTCGGCTGGTATCACTCCCTCAGGTAACTACAGTAGAAAACAATTAGCCCTGAATATTTTTATCAAGTGTCCTGGGGACAGACTTTCCTCCCTGGGCAAGCTCTGAGTCAAGTAAAGTCAAGCCCTGAACATGGGGCTTTTTCGGGAAGCTGCCAGGCAGGTCAGCTAGTGAGAGTTCGATGGGGATGGGTCTTTTCAGAGCTCCAAACCCATTATGGCTGCTGGGCTGCTGGCTGTCTCAGCTACCATGGTTCTGAGACTGATGGTTTTCAAAGTTATGGAGGATATTGTGAGAGCAAGATGGGAATAGTGCAGGTTATAGTGCCACAAAGTTTGCTCCCTTTATCAAGATTCCACCGTGTGTCTTCACTAAACCCTCAGTTCTTACAAGCCTTTGATTAATTTCTAGACTTCTGAAAAGATGATTTTGACCATTTTTACCAGTGTTCTCATTGTTTTTATGCATTTGCAGAAGTCCTTACTCCAAAGTTTCAAAAATGTTCTCCCTGTAGTTATTTATTTATAAATTAATTACTTGAAATGAAATTACATGAGAAATTCAGTTCCTCACTCACACACACTAGCCACATTTTAAGTGCTCGATAACAACATGGGGCTAATAATGAGTGTATTTGGTAGTGCAGAAAGTGTTTACATTATTGCAAAAAGTCCTCTTGGACAGGACCCAGAAGCAGGGAATCTAGAATCAGGGTAGAATTCCAGGGACCCTTGTTCATCCTTTGTGCCCTTCCAGGTCTGTCCCCCACAGTAACCACACTGGAGTGGACTCCCTGTGTACCTTGCCACCTTGGTACGGAGACTGGACAGAGTTGCCATCTATGAGGAATTCCTGCGGCTGACCCAGAATGGTACCCAGCTGCAGAACTTGACTCTGGACAGGAAGAGTGTCCTTGGGGATGGTAAGGCTCCCTGGTCATTGGAAAAGGAAGTGAGGCCTTTCTGGGGACTCTGGATGCCTGGGGCTGAGAGATCATTGAACTTTCTCAGGCTGGCAGGAGGTGACATAGTCCCCCAGTCTTTACCCACCATTGAGAGAGAGAAAAGGACACCAGTGTAGTATAGGAGGCCCTCACCTTCTCCTAGACAGCTCTGTGACCTCAAACTAATCACCTCCCCTCTCTGGACTTTTGTTTCCTTATCTCTGCACTGAGAGCCACTGGGCCAGATGGTCAGTGAGGGACTCCAGCTGTGTGTGAAGCAGACTTACTGGTTTGGGGGTCATGTGGTTCCTGATCCACAGGATATAGTTTGCCAAGTCCCACTCTAGATGAGCACCAAGGCGCTGGAACTTTCTGCAGTGGTGGAATGTTCTATCTGTGCTGTCCAGTGCATAGCTGCATGTGGCTGTTGAGTCCTCAAAGGATGGTATTGTGACTGGTCTTTATTGTTACTGATATTTAATGTTACTGAGGTACTAGAATTTGTATTTTATGTAACTAAAATTAATGTTAATTTAAAAAGAGACTTGTTGCTGCTGCATATCAGACAGCACACCTCTAAGAGGTTGTCTGGATAGAGGTACAAGTAGGGGGACCTGCACCCCTCCCCCCATGCCCACTGGGTGCTGTGTGTCCTACCCTCCTGGAGTTTATGTTGTAGCTGGCAATAACAAGAGTAGAGAATTGAAATTTATCAATTATTTGATGTGAACAAACTCATACTTGCAGGTGGAAATCAGAGAAGACTTCCTGCAGGATATTACATTGTAGCTTAATCCTAGAAAATTAATATTAAGCAAATAGATAAAGGAGAAGGGGATGAATGTGTTTCTAGGCACGAAAGAACACTTTTGAGTGGGAATTTACAAATTTAGAGAGATCCCATAGGCTTGCCAACTGTGATGACCCATTCTCCCCCCGGCCGTCATAAGAAAGTCCAGCCCAAATGCAGTTCTCTGTGCCCAGAGGTATGAATTTGGTTTAATTTATTACATTTTTGTTCTGTGATAATGGTCTTGGATTTTGTAGCAAAGTGTGCTCACTTTTTAGAGATGGAAACTAAAATGGGTTGAAACATCATGATGTCTACTTGACTTTAATATTTCATTGAAAACATGGTAGGAATCAAGGGTGGCAAGTGTTAATAGTTTATACATTGATGAAATATTGTTTTAATTAGATGGAATATACATGGTTAAATTAGATGATGGATGTTTATGAGACTGTTCCGTTTATTTTTCTGCGTCTAAAAAGTTTAATTAAAAAGAGTGAAACACATTCACATGCCTTCTCCATTTCATTCATTTCCAGAATATTCTCCCAATAGATATGACACCTTGACTGATAAGCCTGGTAAACCTGCAGGAAGCCCCAGCCCACGGTAGGGGGCGAGCATCTTGATGCTGTGCCTCATCTAAGAGAACCATGCGCACAGCATCTTGGATGATGAGGAGAGTTGGCCAACCCTTGTCAAGGATGGTTGAGGCACAGTGGGGTCAGCAGGAGCCTTGGGGCGATGACAGGAGGTGGCTCACCCCAGCACATGTCTCCCCAGACCACCCTGTCTGGGCCCTCATCCTCAGCTGTTTGGCGGGAATCCTGGTGCTCATCACAGGCCTGATCTGCTGTCTGCTGGTAAGCCATGACTTGTTGCTTGTCTTCTTACTATTGGGTTGTAAGACCTCTTTATATATTAAAAATACACATCCTTTTCTAGGGATATGTTTTGCAGATGTTTTCTCCCAGTCTGTGTGTGGCTTGCCTTCTCCTTCACTACATGAGTCATTGGGGAAATGTAAGTGACAGTCATCATGAGATTCCACCATACTTGAGAATGGCTATAATTTAAAAAACTGACTATAGCAAGTGTTGTTGAAGATGTCAAGTCACTGAAACTCTCATCGAGTGCTGGTGAAAAATAGCTTGGATGCATCTTTAATAATTATATACGTCTACCCAGCCATTCCTCCCCTAGGAATCCATCCAAGGGAAATAAACCCGCATGTCTATACACAGACTTGTACACACATGTTGATAACAACCAATTTATAGTAGACAAAAACGGAAAACAACCCAAATGTCCATCTACTGGTGAACGGATACACAAAGTGTGGTATATCCCCACAGTGGAATACTATTCAACCATAAAAAAGAATGAATTATTTTTTTTCTTTTTTAATTATTTTATTGAAATTATAAAGGGTTTTAACATTGTGTAATTTCGGGTGTTCATTATTATCTGTGAATTTCTGTATAGACTGCATCCTACTCACCACCAGTAGTCTAACTTTTATCCATCACCATGCATATGTGCCCCTTTAACTCTTTCACACAACCCCCAGCCCCAGCCCCCAGCCCCTCTGGTAAGCACTAATCTGTTCTCTTTATCCCTGTGTATGTTTATCTTCTACATATGAGTGAAATCAGGCATATTTGTCTTTGTCTGGCTTATTTCATTTAACTTCATACCCTCAAGGTCCATCCAGGTTGTTGCATACAGGATGATCTTGTCTTTTTTTTCTGGCTTAGTAGTATTCCATTGTATATATACCACATCTTCTTTATCTATTCATCTGTAGCAGGGCACTTGGGTTGCTTCCATGTCTTGGCTATTGTAAATAATGCCGCAGTGAACACAGGGGTGCATAAATCTCTTTGAATTGTTGATTTCAATTTCTTTGGATAAATACCCAGTAGTGGGATAGCTGAAAGGTATGCTATTTCTATTTTTAAGTTTTTGAGAAATCTCCATACTGTTTTCCCTGGTGGCTGCACCAGTTTGCATTCCCACCAGCAGTGTGTGAGGGTGCCCTTTTCTCCTTATCCTCTCCAACATTTGTTATTTTTTGTCTTGGGAATTATAGCCATTCTGACAGGTGTAAGGTGATCTCTCATTGTAGTTTTGATTTGAATATCCCTAACAATTAGTGATGTTATACATCTTTTCATGTGTCTGTTGACCTTTTGTATATCTTCTTTGGAAAAATGTCTGTTCATATCCTCTGCCCATTTTTAGATTGGATTATCTGTTTTTTTGTTGTTGGGTTGTATGAGTTGTTTATATATTTTGGAGATTAACCCCTTGTCAGATATATGATTTGCAAATATTTTATCCCAGTTGGTGGGTTGTCTTTTCCTTTTTTTTTTTTTTTGTGAGGAAGATCAGCCCTGAGCTAACATCCGTGCTAATCCTCCACTTTTTTTCTGAGGAAGACCGGCTCTGAGCTAACATCTATTGCCAATCCTCCTCCTTTTTTTTTTCCCCAAAGTCCCGGTTGATGGTTGTATGTCATAGTTGTAGATCCTTGTAGTTGATGTATGTGGGATGCGGCCTCAGCATGGCCGGACAAGAGGTGCGTCTATGCGCATCCGGGAACCGAACCTGGGCTGCCAGTAGCGGAGCACGCGCACTTAACCACTAAGCCACGGGGCCGGCCCTGTCTTTTCGTTTTGTTCATCATTTCCTTTGCCTTGCAGAAGGCTTTTAGTCCCATGTAGTCCCATTTGTATATTTTTTCTTTTCTTTCCCTTGCCTGAGTAGACATGGTATTGGAAAAGATGCTGCTAAGACCGATGTCAAAGACTGTACTGCGTATATTTGCTTCTAGGAGTTTTATGGTTTCAAGTGTTAGATTCAAGTCTTTTATCCATTTCGAGTTAATTTTTGTGTATGGTAGAAGATAATGATCTACTTTCATTCATTTGCATGTGGCTGTCCAGTTTTCCCAACAGCATTTATTGAAGAGACTTTCCTTTCTCCATTGTATGATCTTGGCTCCTTTGTCAGAGATTAACTGACCACAGATGTGTGTTTTTTTTTTCTGGGCTTTCAGTTCTGCTCCATTGATCTATGAGTCTGTTTTTGTGCCAGTACTGTGCCATTTTGATTACTATAGCTATGTAATATATTTTCAAGTTAGGATTGTGATGCCACCAGCTTTGTTCTTTCTTCTCAGGATTTCTTTGTCTATTTGAGGTCTTTTGTTATTCCATATATATTTTAGGATTCTGTGTTCTGTTTCTATGAAGAATGTCATTGGGATTCTGATTGGGATTGCTTTGAATCTGTACATTACTTTAGGTAATATGGACATTTTAACTGTGTTTATTCTTCCAATCCATGTGCATGGAATATCTTCCCATTACTTCAGGTCATCATTGATTTCTTTCAATAATGTCTTATAGTTTTCATTGTATAGGTCTTTAACCTCTTTGGTTAAATTTATCCCTAGACACTTTTTTCTTTTTGTTGCAGTTGTAAATGGGATTGTATTCTTGAGTTCTCTTTCTGTTAGTTCATTGTTAGGGTATAGAAATGCAACTGCTTTTTGTAAGTTGATTTTGTACGCTGCAACTTTGCTGTAGTTGTTGATTATTTCTAATAGTTTTCTGATGGATTCTTCAGGGTTTTCTATATTTACAATCATGTCATCTGCAAACAGCAAGAGTTTCATTTTTTCTTTTCCAATTGGGATTCCTTTTATTTCTTTTTCCAGTCTAATTGCTCTGGCCAAAACCTCCAGTACTATGTTGAATGCGAGTGGCGAGAGTGGGCACCTTTGTCTTCTTCCTGTTCTCAGAGGAATGGCTTTAAGTTTTTCGCCATTAAGTATGATGTTGGCTGTGGGTTTGTGATATATGGTCTTTATTGTGTTGAGGTACGTTCCTTCTATACCTATTTTATTGAGAGTTTTTATCATAAATGGATGTTGGATCTTGTCAAATCCTTTCTCTGCATCTGTGGAGAGGATCATGTTATTTTTATTCCTCATTTTCTTAATATGGTGTATCACATTGATTGATTTGCGGATGTTGACCCATCCCTGCATCTCTGGTATAAATTCCACTTGATCATGGTATATGATCTTTTTAATATACTGCTGTGTTCGATTTGCTGATATTTAGTTGAGGATTTTTGCATCTGTGTTCATCAGTGATATTGGCCTGTAATATTCCTTCTTTGTGCTGTCCTTGCCTGCTTTTGCTGTCAGAGTGATGTTGGCCTCATAGAATGAATTAGGAAGTGTTCCATCTTCTTCAACTGTTTGGAATAGTTTGAGAAGCATAAGTATTAAATCTTGTTTGAATATTTGGTAGAATTCTCCAGAGAAGCCATCCGGTCCTGGACTTCTGTTTTTTTGGGAGGGTTTTGATGACCATTTTGATCTCTTTACTTGTGATTGGTCTGTTCATTTTCTCTATTTCTTCTTGATTCAGTTTTGGGAGGTTGTAAGAATCTAAGAATTTATCTATTTATTTTAGGTTATCGAAATTGGTGGCATGTAAATTGTTCAGTGTATTCTCTTATTGTCCTTTTTATTTTATTATTTTTTTAATAAAGATTTTATTTATTTATTTTTCCCCCCAAAGCCCCAGTAGATAGTTGTATGTCATAACTGCACATCCATCTAGTTGCTGTATGTGGGACGCTGCCTCAGCAGCGGTGCATCGGTGCATACCCGGGATCCGAACCCTGGCCGCCAGCAACGGAGCGCACGCACTTAACCGCTAAGCCACGGGGCCGGCCCAAACAATTTTTTTTTTTTAAAGATTTTATTTATTTATTTTTTCCCCCAAAGCCCCAGTAGATAGTCGTATGTCATAGCTGCACATCCTTCTAGTTGCTGTATGCGGGACTCAGCCTCAGGATGGACAGAGAAGTGGTGCCTCGGTGCGTGCCCAGGATCCGAACCCGGGCCGCCAGCATCGGAGCACGTGCACTTAACCACCAAGCCACGGGGCCGGCCCATCTCTTATTGTCCTTTTGATTTCTGTGGTATCTGTTGTAATTTCTCCTCTTTAATTTCTAATTTTAGGTCTTTGAGGCTTCTCTCTTTTTTTCTTAGTGAGTCTGGCTAAGGGTCTGTCAATTTTGTTTCAGTCTTCTCAAAGAACCAGCTCTTTGTTTCATTGATCCTTTCTACTGTTTTTTTAGTCTCTAATTCATTTATTTCTGCTCTAATTTTTATTATTTCCTTCATTCTGCTGACTTTGGGCTTCATTTGTTCTTCATTTTCTGGTTCTATTAGGTGTAGTTTAAGGTTACTTATTTGGTATTTTTCTTGTTTGTTGAGGTGCGCTTGCATTGCTATGAATTTTCTTCTTAGAACTGCTTTTGCTGCATCCCATAAGAGTTGTTTGGTTGTCTTTTCATTTTCCTTTGTCTTCAGGTATTTTTTGATTTCTCCTTTGATTTGTTCATTGATCCAATGGTTCTTCAGTCGTGTGTTCTTTAGTCTCCACATATTTGTGACTTCCCCATCTTTTTTCTTGTAGTTGATTTCTAGTGTCATAGCATTATGGTCAGAAAAGAAGCTTGATATGATTTCAATCTTAAATTTATTCAGGCTTGCCTTGTTTCACAACATATGGTATATCTTTGAGAAGGTTCCATGTGCACTTAAGAAGAATGTGTATTCTGCTGTTTTGGGAGGGTATGCTCTCTATATATCAATTAAGTTCATCTGATCATATGTTTCATTTAATTCCACTATTTACTTGTTGCCTTTCTCTGCATGATCTATCCATAGATGTAAGTGGGTTGTTCAGGTCCCCTGCTATTATTGTGTTGCTGTTAATTTCTCCCTTTAGGTCTATTGATAGTTGCTTTATATTATTTTGTGCTGCTGTGTTAGGTGCATATATCTTTATAAGTGTTATGTCCTCTTGGTGGAAAGTCCCCTTTATCATTATATACTGCCCCTCTTTGTCTCTCATAGTCTTTTTTTATCTTGAAGTCTGCTTTGTCTGATATAAGTATGGAAACACCTACTTTCTTTTATTTGCCATTTGCTTGCAGTATTGTCTCCCATCCATTCATTCTGAGCCTGTTTGTTTTTTGTGCTCAGATGTGTTTCCTGGAGGCAGCGTATTGTTGGGTCTTGTTTTCTAATCCACCCCACCACTCTGTGTCTGTTGATTGGAGAATTCAATCGATTTACATTTAGAATGATTATTGATACATGAGGGCTTAATCCCACCTAATCTATATTTCCATTGTTTCTCTTCCTTTGTGTTTCTGACTACCATTTCATTTTGGGGGTTTTCTGTGGAGGTTTTATCTTTTTTTATGATCTATGGCTCTGCTCTGACTTTTTGTTTGCTGGTTACTGTGAGGTTTGTATGAAGATCTCATAGATGACATAGTCCATCTTCTGAGAGACTCTTATCTCCATTAGTCTAAGCAGGTTCCCTCCCTTTCCTCTTCTCCTTCTGAGTTATTGTTGTCACAAGTTATTTATTTTTGTGTTGTGCATTTGTGACTAAGCTGAAGTGTTTATAGTTACTTTTGATGCTTTCCTTCCCTTCTTCTTTTAAGTTATAATTAAGTATTTGCTACCCTGTTGTGAAGCAGAGCTGTAGCTTTCTGATTTTGTCTGTCTATTTATCTCTTTGCTCAAAGCTTTGTAGACATTTGCCTTCTTTTTGTTTCAGGTATGAGGGCGTTCTTGATCATTGCTTGTATGGGAGATCTAGTGGCGATGAACTCCCTCAGCCTTTGTTTATCTGGGAAAACTTTTATTTCTCCATTGTATCATAAGGATCGTTTCACTGGATAGAATATTCTTGGCTGAAAGTTTTTGTCTTTCAGTATTTTTAATATATCATTCCATTCTTTCCTTGCCTGTAAAGTTTCTACCAAGAAACATGCTGAAAGCCTGATAGGGGTTCATTTTTAGGTTATTTTCTTCTGTCTTGCTTCCCTTAATTTTTTTTCTTTGCCATTGGCTTTTGCCAATTTTACTATTATATGCCTTGGAGAAAGTCTTTTAGCATTGATGTAATTAGGCATTCTGTTGGCTTCATGTATTTGTAAGTCCGGTTCTTCCCCAGATTTGGGAAGTTCTCAGCTATTATTCTTTGAACAAGCTCTCTGCTCCTTTCTCCCTCTTTTCTCCCTCTGGAATACGTATAATTCTTAGGCTGCTTTTATAATTGAGTCATATATTTCTCCAAGAATTCCTTCATTTTTTAAAAATCTGAGTCCTCTCTCTTCGTCCACTGGAAGCATTTCTATATTTCTATCCTCTAAATCACTAATTCTTTCATCCATAACATCAGATCTATTTTTTAAGGATTCTAGATTCTTTTTTATCTCATTAATTATGTTCTTCATATCCAGAATTTCTGCTTTTTTTTTAATAGTTTCATTCTTTTTGCTGAAGTATTCCTTTTCCTCATTAATTTTATTTTGAGTTCATCGAACTGTCTGAACATTCTTGTAACTTGGTGAGTTTCTTTATGACAGTTATTTTGAATTCTCTGTCATTTAGATTGTAAATTTCTGCGACTTCAAGGTTGGTTTCTGGAGACTTGTCATTTCCTTCTGCTTTGAATTTTTACTGTAGTTTCTTATGGTGTTTGATGAACTAATCTTTTGCCTGCATATTTGTGGTAGTATCAGGTCACAGATTCCACCTGCTACCACTGTGGGGGAAGCATGAGCTGTGTTTCTGATCCCACCCCATATGCTGGAAGTTGCATGGGTACCGTGGGTGTTCCTACCCGCTGAGAAAGCATTCACACTGGGCTCAGAGTTGCCGCCACACGGAGGCACGTATCCAGTTGTGTGACCACAGCACTACTATGGGTATTTGTGCCATCTGGGAAAGCATTTGCATGTGCACATATATCTGCTGCTGCCTTTTCTTATGCTCATGCCAGCCTCTGTGCTTGGTGGGTGGGTCTTCTTCAAGGGTTCTGAGCATTGGCCAATCATTGGGACTCCAGTGGCACGGTGGGCTTTCCAACCATCCAGGAAAGCATTCATGCGTGGGTCCAGGGCTGCTGCCAACCCCTCCCAGAGTTGCACCAAGGCGCCTTCCTACTTTTGGGGATGCAGCAGTACTATTGGCTCTCATGCCAACCTGGGAAGTGCTCGGGTGTGTGCACAGTGCTGCCAGGGAAGGGATGGGGATAGGAATGAATTCATAGTACATGCAGTGACAAGCATAAATCTCAGAATAATTATGCTGAGTGAAAGAAGCCAGTAAAAAAATGAGTACATAGTATATGATCCCATTTATAAAAATTCTTGGAAAATACAGGAAAATCTATAGGGACATATACCGGATCACTGGTTGCCTGGGAATGAGAATGTGTTTGCAAACGGCAGGAAAGGAGGAATTAAAATGAGCATGAAGAAATTTGGGGAGGATGGGCATTCCTTTTCTTGATTGTGGTGTTGGTTGACTAAGTTATAATCAAAATGTATCAAATTGTTCACTTTAAATGTATGCAGTTAATTGTATGTCGTTAATACCTCAATTAAGTTAGAACATGTAGGGGAAAGAGAGGAAGAGAGAGCCAAGAGAGGGAAAAGGGAAGGAAAAGAAGGACTGAGGGTGAAAATTAAGTGGACAAAAGGAAGAGGGAGACACAGGAGACATCGGGTCTCTGTGACTTTGACATCTCCTTCCCCTGGAGTCTCCCATACTGGGCAACTGACTGGAACATTCTGATGTGCTCTCCTCACCTCACAAGTCACTGTCTGCCAGCGGAAGAAGGAGGGCGACTATGAGGTCCAGTGACGGCGCCTGGGCTATTACCTGCCTCATGGCGAACTATGGAAGCTGCAATGACTAGATCTGACTAGATCTGAGGTCCCCTTTTCCCAGCTTGGGTCCAGAGGAGCTTGGCTGGAACAGAATGAAACCACATTGGATGGACTCAGGCTCCAAGCCTTTCTAGACTTGGCCCCTGACTGGCTCACAGGGGCCTAAGCTGAAAGATTTCACCTTCTTTAAGTCCTGAAAGTGACTGCAACTTCTGTCCTGTGGTGTCACACCAGTTCATCCCTCAGGGACACCAGAATTGGTGAAACCAGCACAGACATTGCCATCATGTAAAATCGAATCTCCACTTCAGTGCAAGGTTTCCCTTCTCTTAGGAAACTTTGGAACATCCCTCCCCTTGACTCTGTGCAGCCATCACACCCCTCTCGGTTCCTCCATATTCCTCCCCCACTGAAAGCCTGGCAGTCTCAAGTTCCCCTTTTCTGCTTCATTCTCTGAAGCTCAGATTCACCAGGACTTCCAGATCAATCTCCCTCGATGGCTCCTCTCCCCACTCATGGGTCCTCCATGACGGGAAACAGGCCAAGATGGGAGGAGTGGGTGAGACATGACTCTGCAGTCACCTTGGGCCTTGGGAGCTGAAATGACTAGGTGTCTGGGAAGCCTGAATCCCAGAGTAACACCAAGGCTCTGGGAAGAGAGTATCTGCTCTGGATGTAAAAGTGAATAAAACTCGGGGGGAGAAATCTGAGGGAAAAGAAAGAGTCTTTTTTCATCTTTCTCTGTACAGAGTCCAACTAGCCTCACAGCAGAGGCTCCCCAAAAAGCAGCCCAGAGCATCCCAAGCATGAGGCAGGCTGCGCTGTTCTGCTGTGGGTCTGTGGGAACAGATTACATTATCTGCACACACTGTGCAGATGACCACAGCTGAAGATACCCAAGGGCTGAGAATTAAAGTCATGGTCATGCCACTCTCTCAGACTTTTTGTGTGTGAGCTTCATATTCTCAATCTTAAGCAGTGATTCTCTGAGAATGCACACTCTGAGGATTATAATGATTAATAATATTAATATATTATTATTATACATTGCCTACATTATACACTGTACATTATAATTATAAATTAATGTATAATTATTATTATACATTAATATATTATTATATATTACATTATTATAATAATATCATTATAATGATTAATAATAATCATTATTGATTATTTAATTTCTGCTAAGCAACATGACTGGCATGCTCTGCGTGTATTATCTCAGTTACAGTCACCATTTTTAGGGTTTTATTCCCATTTTATGCTAAAGATATGGAGGCTCAGAAATATTAAATAACTTGACAAAGAAGGAAAAAAATTACTCCAAAGCTAAATTAAATGCCTATTCAAACTATGTGTCAAAGAAAGAAAGATGTTATCTGACCTACAAACAGACTCAAAGTTGACCTCCCACAGGCCTGCAGTGAAAGAACTGGTAAAGAATGTACATCAGGAAGAAGAAATGTGAACCCAGGAAAACATAACAGGAGTCACGAGGAAAGGAAAAAACAGTCTGTCTAATTTAGTATTAGTTTTAAAACAAGACATTAAAAACACATTCGCACCAAAATTCCAGATGATTACCACATGGAAGAATAGAGGAGAGAAGATTTAGCTAAAAAATAACTCATTTTTTATGGAAGATATAAGTACTAAGATACTCTATTATTGTTTAACACATTGTTCTCAGAAACTGATAAATCTGTGGGACAAAAGTAAGTAATGATAAAGAGGATTTGAAGAGTGCAACGTACTCGATCAGGCAAATAGACAAATCCCAACACACTGGCTTATTGTGAGACTTGTGATGCTGAAAACAGTCATTCTCCTGAGAGCATGATACCACAATGGCATATCAATTTTCATGAATCAAATTTCCAACACATATAAATCTAAAAAAAGGGACAATCCAGTATTTCATTATATGCAACTGTGATTCAACATGCAACAAATACCAGAAAAATAGAGACCCAGAAGTAGGTGTCTTTTTTGAGAAGACAGATATAACAGCTCTTTAGTGAAATATGTTGGAATCTATTGGAATATTACACAAAAAGGACAATCCATTTGGACTAGGTAGGTTTTCTCTGTGACTGTGAGGGCAAAACTCTAAAGAATCCCCTGACTGTAATAACTTTCTGTTGATCTTAAAATACAAATGCATAACACTCAGGAAAGGAAAATGAGAGAACAAAATGAGAAGAAAAGCTCTCCTTTCTCTCCTCACCTGAAACCCAATCTCTCACCTCAGAAGGATCACTGTCTGTATCTTCTCTGTCATGCAAAGGAATCAAAGAAAAGAAAACTATTGGTATATACTAAAGTCTCAAGAGCTCAAAGCAAGAAGACATCAGGAGCCCTGCAGAGGCATTAATGTAGTGTGAGCTCCATGTCATCTGCACCGTCTTGTCTTTTCTTCATCGTGTTTGTCGGGACGTCCTTCTTGGCCCCTCACTCTCCCTGCCTCGCTAGCAAGTCTCTCTGCCTCAGTGCTACCGCCAGTCTCTCTCTTGCCGTCTTCACTTTTTTTTTCCTGTTTCCTGATATCCTCCTCAGTCACCAGAAGTTGTTTGCAAAGGAGCTGTGGGATGTACAGACCAGCTCCTGGGATCGTCTCTGCTGAATCTGAAGACCAGGCAGGGGTGGGCATGGGGCTGGAGTTCAGACCACCTGTGAACACACCTGGCAGGGATGCATCTGTGCAACTAGGTGCAAGACTCAGCAGGGCTTTGGCAAGGTGCAAGGTCCAAAGGACTTAACAGTTCTCCTGCACTCTGCAGGCCTGGAGATACAGGAAAGATCTCCTTTCCTTCTGCCAGCAGAGTTGTTGGGGTTGCTCCGACGTTTCCTCCCATTGATGGCATCTGACCTCTTTGCCAGGATAGGATGTGATTCTAGTAACTGGCCTCTTGAATATGTAACTGGACATGCTCAAAGGGATGGAGATGCTCAAACCAGGCTTTGGGTTGGATTGGTTTCCACAATCATGTCGCTTCCTCTGTGATGATTTGACCCTCATACTTCTTTTCCTCTTACCCTATAAAAATAAATTGTGAATGTGGATCAGAGTGATAAATGAAGCCTGCTTTCCCAGGACAATTATGTCAGATGCCTTGTACTTCTACCCTCCCTCTTTCCCTGTGGGGATTAATCTGACCTGTGTCCTGGGACATCATCAAAGAGATTTGGGTAAAGAACAGAAAGCTCGAGGTCAAAACTCAGGACTACGGCAGGTCATTTCTTCTCCCTCATGTTGTTAGACACTTATGAGTATGACTTTATTCTCTTTTTGTCCTTGTCACTCTCAACAAGAAAAGCCCTGGTGCCCCCTGTCAGGACACACGGTCCCCAGTCTTTTTCTAAATCCCAAATGGTACCATTCTTCTGTACTATATGACTATTCATTTGATTAACCCATTGACCAGTTGGTGTTCATAGCTCCATTAGAGCTTAAATCAGTAGTGAAATTATCATCCACCCCACTCCTAGTGACTCTTATTTGACGACTGTGAACATTAAATCTCAGTACAGAGAATGTATGAAAAAACTCAACTTCCAAATGGAGATTGTGCTGAGAGTGGGAAGTACACACTGGATTTATGAAGCCCAGGAAAAAAAGGTAAACTTTCTCATTATTAATTTTTGTATAGACTGCACCCACATTGATATCTTGGTTCTAGTGGGTTAAAATATACTATTAAAATTAGCTTCACCTGTTTGCTTTCATTTTTTAAAATGTGGCTATGAAGAAAAAAATTAAATTCTATAATATAGAGTGCTTAATGTTACTATTGGACAGTGCCGAGGAAGCCACCAGTGAAAAGAAAGTCCGGAGAAAGTGGTTAGGGAAATTTTTTCCCTAGAAAAGGAGTCTACACTGGCCCACAGTGCAAGATGCAGCAAAAACTGTCATACACACACACTGACAGAATGAAACAAACCTCTTCCCAGAGTCACCACTTCTCACATGGCATGAGGTTGCACTCCTACTTAGTCCTAAATGCACTAATCTCAAGAAAGAAGGCAGAAGTCAAGGTAATTTACCAGTTAGGAAGATCTAAAACCAGAGACCAAAGCTCAAGATATGTGGTGAATTTCCTGTCGTGGCTTCTGTTATTAATTCAATATGTTAGGGAGACTTTTCCAAGGAGAGTTGTTTTAAAACTCACTTTTTCTTTACTATGTAAAAACAGACAGGCTATGTAAAGAATAATTACTCTAGCCAATCAATGAAAAGGAGATGATAGAACACTAATACCCTTATTATAAGTCACTACTGGATTAGAGAGTCAGGGAACAGCTGACATTGGATTAACTTGGCCTTTATTAGGCTGATTCTGATTTCATGACCATTATATTGATTGTATTATGCTAGAACCTATGAAATTTCCCAGCCCCCCTACTATTTAACCACCGAGGCCCACCAACCAGACCAGTTCTTGCTGACACATCCCCTGCCTCCATCCCTTCTGAAAACACCTGGAGGATTTTCCCCAAATCCCACTCTGTCCCTGCGCTCTTCTACCTGCCCCAGGGCCAGGGAATCATTTTCTCCAAGGCTCAGCCTCTGCGTGTGCCCAGCTCTGGGGATGGCACGTCTCCCTCGAGTGAAGACAAGGATCAGAGTGCAGACCCTGTGAGCTGCAGCAATTGGACAAAGACTGGGGTTTGCTGACAGAAAAGAACCTTTAATGGGCACGGTTACTAGGGTCTAAGAAGCCCCAGTGATTCCCCCAGGGAATGTGATGCAGGACAGAGCAGGAATGTCTGCATGTGGTTCAGCTTGGGAATGCCTGTAGGGTGACATAGGTGACATTGGTAATGCGTTCGCCAATGTTGTTCACTCATTTATTCATCGTATGTCATGGAGTGCTTTCTACATACATCCAGGCAACAGTCTCACACTCTGGGGCTCACAGGCAGTGTCAGAAGAATTTCTAAATTTTATTTCTAATATATAGGTACAGCACTGGCAATACACTAGGTGTTCCAAGCATTTTTCAAACATTAACTCCTTTAATACTCTCCATAAACCTACAAAGTAGGTATGCTGATCATTATTGCCAACTGAGAGATGAAGAAACTGAGGCACCAATCAGGTAAATAACTCTGCCAATACAAATACCTAGTAAGGGATGCAGCTGGAATTTGGACATGAGGAGTTAGCTCCATAGTCTGCGCTCTTAACGGTGACATTTACTCTCTAAAGACTTCACATCATGAAAAAATTTGATCAGTTATCCATTTTCTTGGTGCATTGAGTAGCCACACTATTTTATATGTGTCTGAAAAACAGGATACCTGCGTAGAAACTACTGCACATACACACTCAAATTACATCTACCAATGTCCCCAGTCCCTGAAAATTAATACAGAGAACATTTCAGAATGTTTCTTGCCCAGGTTGGGAGAATTCTGAGGAAATTTCGGTGTTACTGTAAGAAGCTGAGGACAGGTTGGGAGTGGGTCTCAGGGGAAAGGTGTCCTCAGGAGTCACCATTGAATGACAACATTGATGGGAAGATCTCAGCAGTGCCTGAATTCAGGATATGGTGGTGATTTAACTTTGTGCATATCTTCGGGCTGTGGGATTATGGTGATGCAGCACAGGGCGAGGGGATGGTTCACTGTGTTCTTGGGGGAAACCAGACCCATGAAAGAGAGGAAATGAAAGTTTCCTTAAACAATGGACTCGTGGTGGGAAAAATTTGGCCTGGAAGAGACAGTCGTGTGCCTGGTATTACCAGAAGGAGTTGCCTCAGCTTCCGACAAAGCAGACAGCTCTTCCTCATGCACTCACTTTATCTCTATGGGAGGAAGGATGCGCAAAACATGTAATGTTCTTCTGATGGGAGATCGGTGATGGTAGAGACTGTGCTAGGTGCTTCTGAAAGGCCTCCCTGAGGCATTTCAGAACTTTGCTGTGACCAGAATGACAAGTGTTAGCACCCCTGCCTAGGTCTGGGAACAGTTAGTGTGACAAGGAGAAGGCGCCCTGGTGCAGGGATTCACAGGAAGAAGTGAGTTTGACTAGGGAAGGTCAGAAATGTGGCCAGTGTGACAATGGCCAAACTGGGCAAGCCCCTCCTCTAGGGAGTCGGGAAGGCATGGCCTTCCTAGTGCTCAGGCTAAGGCCCCAGGGAGAAATCCACCATGGAGGGCACGCGTGAGACCCTTAGCCGGGGGTCAGAGGTGGCACACCCTGCCCACCTCGCCTACCTCTCCATGGGCCCTTCTTTCTCTGGCCGCTCCGGGAGCCCTGTGGGCTTGGGTTCAAGCCCCCACACACCGCACAGGCCAAGGGCGCATGCGCGACCGCCGGGGCCTAGGGCTGGCCTCGGGGGGCGGGGGGGTCCTCAGTGAAGGCCCCGCCCTCCCTCCAGGCTCTGACCCAGCTGCAGCTCTTCCATCGCCGCCCTTCTGGACTCGGCTTCAGCTGTCTCCCTCCCCTCCCCCACTCCCACTCAGCTTGCAGGCCGCTTCCCTGCCTTGAAAGCATTGCTCTGGCCCTGAGGGCCACAGACCTACTGGGCTTCAAGCTCAAGGCTCTGCCTGGGCCTGCTGCTTCGGCCAGGGGCTCATTTTTTCCTGGAAAGACAAAGCCATGGCCTCACCCCACGCCTGCACTTTGCCACGGCAGGCAGCCCAGATGTAGGAAAGGCTCTGTGGAGTCAGAAGTGCCGAGACAGGCAGATGGCACCAGAGGGTTTGGGGGCCAGGGCGCAACTGGGCTAGCCCCTCCTCCCGGGAGTCGGGGAGGCCCGGCCTTCCTAGTGCCCAGGCCACGGCTCCGGGGAGAAACCCGCCATGGAGGGCACGCGGGAGGCCCTCTGCCTGAGGTGGCAGGTGTCACGCCAGGGCCACTGCAAGCCTGGCTCGGCTTGCCTGCTTTCTCCAAAGGAGGCTGGCCGACCAGCCGAACCTGGCACCTGGGCCAGGCCCCTTCCAAGGGGACGAGTTCCAGAGGCTAGAGCCCTGGGGGCGGCTGCCAAGTCTCCTGGGGCGTGTGCTGGGCCCCCGTCAGAGGAGGAAGCAGCCTGGTAAACGGTGTGCCAGGCCTGAGATCTGGAGGCCTCCCACACCCGGGGCCCTGTCCTGCCCAGGCCCCCCGAGGGAGGACGATGGTCGGGCAGTGGCGAGCGGGGTGGGGCTGGCGCCGAGCCTGCCCTTGGATGCCCCGGGGAAGGGCGCCGGGGGATGGGCTGCCCCTGGCCAGGTCTGAGGGAGCGACCCAGCTCGGGGCTGTCGGGGGCAGAGAGAGAACCCCCCTCCGCCCTTTCCCTTCAGGTTCTTAGGGCTGGCCAAATCCTTCCCAAGACAGCTTGTCTGGAGAAAATCAGACCCAGCTGAAGAACATGTGTCCATGGGGGAAACCCGGGAAACTGAGTCTCCCCACACAATAGCAGAGATTCTCATCTTGCATCCTCTCCTGAGCTAATGACAAAGGTGGATGTCCCGGGTGGGCCTGTGGAATGGGAGAGGGGAGGAAGTCTATTGTCATGCAGAGGGACATGGAAAGACTTGTCTGAAGCTTATCCCCTGCACTGGGGTCAGGTCGGGAAGGGACGGCACAGAGGTGAGCAGGAACCAACCGGCCTCTCTGTGGTGGGGCTGGCCCCGGGGCAGGCGTGGGGGTGATGGCTGGAAGTGGGATGGCGCGTGAGTTGGCACCAGCCAGCGGTGGAGGCAGAGACTCAGAGGTCAGGGATCTCTCTCTCTGTCTCTGTCTCTCTCTCTCTCCCTCAGGGAGCTGAGGAGAGTAAGGTGGCGCCCCCTGCCCACCTCGCCTACCTCTCCATGGGCCCTTCTTTCTCTGGCCGCTCCGGGAGCCCTGCGGGCTTGGGTTCAAGCCCCCACACACCGCACAGGCCAAGGGCGCATGCGCGACCGCCGGGGCCTAGGGCTGGCCTCGGGGGGCGGGGGGGTCCTCAGTGAAGGCCCCGCCCTCCCTCCAGGCTCTGACCCAGCTGCAGCTCTTCCATCGCCGCCCTTCTGGACTCGGCTTCAGCTGTCTCCCTCCCCTCCCCCACTCCCACTCAGCTTGCAGGCCGCTTCCCTGCCTTGAAAGCATTGCTCTGGCCCTGAGGGCCACAGACCTACTGGGCTTCAAGCTCAAGGCTCTGCCTGGGCCTGCTGCTTCGGCCAGGGGCTCATTTTTTCCTGGAAAGACAAAGCCATGGCCTCACCCCACGCCTGCACTTTGCCACGGCAGGCAGCCCAGATGTAGGAAAGGCTCTGTGGAGTCAGAAGTGCCGAGACAGGCAGATGGCACCAGAGGGTTTGGGGGCCAGGGCGCAACTGGGCTAGCCCCTCCTCCCGGGAGTCGGGGAGGCCCGGCCTTCCTAGTGCCCAGGCCACGGCTCCGGGGAGAAACCCGCCATGGAGGGCACGCGGGAGGCCCTCTGCCTGAGGTGGCAGGTGTCACGCCAGGGCCACTGCAAGCCTGGCTCGGCTTGCCTGCTTTCTCCAAAGGAGGCTGGCCGACCAGCCGAACCTGGCACCTGGGCCAGGCCCCTTCCAAGGGGACGAGTTCCAGAGGCTAGAGCCCTGGGGGCGGCTGCCAAGTCTCCTGGGGCGTGTGCTGGGCCCCCGTCAGAGGAGGAAGCAGCCTGGTAAACGGTGTGCCAGGCCTGAGATCTGGAGGCCTCCCACACCCGGGGCCCTGTCCTGCCCAGGCCCCCCGAGGGAGGACGATGGTCGGGCAGTGGCGAGCGGGGTGGGGCTGGCGCCGAGCCTGCCCTTGGATGCCCCGGGGAAGGGCGCCGGGGGATGGGCTGCCCCTGGCCAGGTCTGAGGGAGCGACCCAGCTCGGGGCTGTCGGGGGCAGAGAGAGAACCCCCCTCCGCCCTTTCCCTTCAGGTTCTTAGGGCTGGCCAAATCCTTCCCAAGACAGCTTGTCTGGAGAAAATCAGACCCAGCTGAAGAACATGTGTCCATGGGGGAAACCCGGGAAACTGAGTCTCCCCACACAATAGCAGAGATTCTCATCTTGCATCCTCTCCTGAGCTAATGACAAAGGTGGATGTCCCGGGTGGGCCTGTGGAATGGGAGAGGGGAGGAAGTCTATTGTCATGCAGAGGGACATGGAAAGACTTGTCTGAAGCTTCTCCCCTGCACTGGGGTCAGGTCGGGAAGGGACGGCACAGAGGTGAGCAGGAACCAACCGGCCTCTCTGTGGTGGGGCTGGCCCCGGGGCAGGCGTGGGGGTGATGGCTGGAAGTGGGATGGCGCGTGAGTTGGCACCAGCCAGCGGTGGAGGCAGAGACTCAGAGGTCAGGGATCTCTCTCTCTGTCTCTGTCTCTCTCTCTCTCCCTCAGGGAGCTGAGGAGAGTAAGGTGGCGCCCCCTGCCCACCTCGCCTACCTCTCCATGGGCCCTTCTTTCTCTGGCCGCTCCGGGAGCCCTGCGGGCTTGGGTTCAAGCCCCCACACACCGCACAGGCCAAGGGCGCATGCGCGACCGCCGGGGCCTAGGGCTGGCCTCGGGGGGCGGGGGGGTCCTCAGTGAAGGCCCCGCCCTCCCTCCAGGCTCTGACCCAGCTGCAGCTCTTCCATCGCCGCCCTTCTGGACTCGGCTTCAGCTGTCTCCCTCCCCTCCCCCACTCCCACTCAGCTTGCAGGCCGCTTCCCTGCCTTGAAAGCATTGCTCTGGCCCTGAGGGCCACAGACCTACTGGGCTTCAAGCTCAAGGCTCTGCCTGGGCCTGCTGCTTCGGCCAGGGGCTCATTTTTTCCTGGAAAGACAAAGCCATGGCCTCACCCCACGCCTGCACTTTGCCACGGCAGGCAGCCCAGATGTAGGAAAGGCTCTGTGGAGTCAGAAGTGCCGAGACAGGCAGATGGCACCAGAGGGTTTGGGGGCCAGGGCGCAACTGGGCTAGCCCCTCCTCCCGGGAGTCGGGGAGGCCCGGCCTTCCTAGTGCCCAGGCCACGGCTCCGGGGAGAAACCCGCCATGGAGGGCACGCGGGAGGCCCTCTGCCTGAGGTGGCAGGTGTCACGCCAGGGCCACTGCAAGCCTGGCTCGGCTTGCCTGCTTTCTCCAAAGGAGGCTGGCCGACCAGCCGAACCTGGCACCTGGGCCAGGCCCCTTCCAAGGGGACGAGTTCCAGAGGCTAGAGCCCTGGGGGCGGCTGCCAAGTCTCCTGGGGCGTGTGCTGGGCCCCCGTCAGAGGAGGAAGCAGCCTGGTAAACGGTGTGCCAGGCCTGAGATCTGGAGGCCTCCCACACCCGGGGCCCTGTCCTGCCCAGGCCCCCCGAGGGAGGACGATGGTCGGGCAGTGGCGAGCGGGGTGGGGCTGGCGCCGAGCCTGCCCTTGGATGCCCCGGGGAAGGGCGCCGGGGGATGGGCTGCCCCTGGCCAGGTCTGAGGGAGCGACCCAGCTCGGGGCTGTCGGGGGCAGAGAGAGAACCCCCCTCCGCCCTTTCCCTTCAGGTTCTTAGGGCTGGCCAAATCCTTCCCAAGACAGCTTGTCTGGAGAAAATCAGACCCAGCTGAAGAACATGTGTCCATGGGGGAAACCCGGGAAACTGAGTCTCCCCACACAATAGCAGAGATTCTCATCTTGCATCCTCTCCTGAGCTAATGACAAAGGTGGATGTCCCGGGTGGGCCTGTGGAATGGGAGAGGGGAGGAAGTCTATTGTCATGCAGAGGGACATGGAAAGACTTGTCTGAAGCTTATCCCCTGCACTGGGGTCAGGTCGGGAAGGGACGGCACAGAGGTGAGCAGGAACCAACCGGCCTCTCTGTGGTGGGGCTGGCCCCGGGGCAGGCGTGGGGGTGATGGCTGGAAGTGGGATGGCGCGTGAGTTGGCACCAGCCAGCGGTGGAGGCAGAGACTCAGAGGTCAGGGATCTCTCTCTCTGTCTCTGTCTCTCTCTCTCTCCCTCAGGGAGCTGAGGAGAGTAAGGTGGCGCCCCCTGCCCACCTCGCCTACCTCTCCATGGGCCCTTCTTTCTCTGGCCGCTCCGGGAGCCCTGCGGGCTTGGGTTCAAGCCCCCACACACCGCACAGGCCAAGGGCGCATGCGCGACCGCCGGGGCCTAGGGCTGGCCTCGGGGGGCGGGGGGGTCCTCAGTGAAGGCCCCGCCCTCCCTCCAGGCTCTGACCCAGCTGCAGCTCTTCCATCGCCGCCCTTCTGGACTCGGCTTCAGCTGTCTCCCTCCCCTCCCCCACTCCCACTCAGCTTGCAGGCCGCTTCCCTGCCTTGAAAGCATTGCTCTGGCCCTGAGGGCCACAGACCTACTGGGCTTCAAGCTCAAGGCTCTGCCTGGGCCTGCTGCTTCGGCCAGGGGCTCATTTTTTCCTGGAAAGACAAAGCCATGGCCTCACCCCACGCCTGCACTTTGCCACGGCAGGCAGCCCAGATGTAGGAAAGGCTCTGTGGAGTCAGAAGTGCCGAGACAGGCAGATGGCACCAGAGGGTTTGGGGGCCAGGGCGCAACTGGGCTAGCCCCTCCTCCCGGGAGTCGGGGAGGCCCGGCCTTCCTAGTGCCCAGGCCACGGCTCCGGGGAGAAACCCGCCATGGAGGGCACGCGGGAGGCCCTCTGCCTGAGGTGGCAGGTGTCACGCCAGGGCCACTGCAAGCCTGGCTCGGCTTGCCTGCTTTCTCCAAAGGAGGCTGGCCGACCAGCCGAACCTGGCACCTGGGCCAGGCCCCTTCCAAGGGGACGAGTTCCAGAGGCTAGAGCCCTGGGGGCGGCTGCCAAGTCTCCTGGGGCGTGTGCTGGGCCCCCGTCAGAGGAGGAAGCAGCCTGGTAAACGGTGTGCCAGGCCTGAGATCTGGAGGCCTCCCACACCCGGGGCCCTGTCCTGCCCAGGCCCCCCGAGGGAGGACGATGGTCGGGCAGTGGCGAGCGGGGTGGGGCTGGCGCCGAGCCTGCCCTTGGATGCCCCGGGGAAGGGCGCCGGGGGATGGGCTGCCCCTGGCCAGGTCTGAGGGAGCGACCCAGCTCGGGGCTGTCGGGGGCAGAGAGAGAACCCCCCTCCGCCCTTTCCCTTCAGGTTCTTAGGGCTGGCCAAATCCTTCCCAAGACAGCTTGTCTGGAGAAAATCAGACCCAGCTGAAGAACATGTGTCCATGGGGGAAACCCGGGAAACTGAGTCTCCCCACACAATAGCAGAGATTCTCATCTTGCATCCTCTCCTGAGCTAATGACAAAGGTGGATGTCCCGGGTGGGCCTGTGGAATGGGAGAGGGGAGGAAGTCTATTGTCATGCAGAGGGACATGGAAAGACTTGTCTGAAGCTTATCCCCTGCACTGGGGTCAGGTCGGGAAGGGACGGCACAGAGGTGAGCAGGAACCAACCGGCCTCTCTGTGGTGGGGCTGGCCCCGGGGCAGGCGTGGGGGTGATGGCTGGAAGTGGGATGGCGCGTGAGTTGGCACCAGCCAGCGGTGGAGGCAGAGACTCAGAGGTCAGGGATCTCTCTCTCTGTCTCTGTCTCTCTCTCTCTCCCTCAGGGAGCTGAGGAGAGTAAGGTGGCGCCCCCTGCCCACCTCGCCTACCTCTCCATGGGCCCTTCTTTCTCTGGCCGCTCCGGGAGCCCTGCGGGCTTGGGTTCAAGCCCCCACACACCGCACAGGCCAAGGGCGCATGCGCGACCGCCGGGGCCTAGGGCTGGCCTCGGGGGGCGGGGGGTCCTCAGTGAAGGCCCCGCCCTCCCTCAGGCTCTGACCCAGCTGCAGCTCTTCCATCGCCGCCCTTCTGGACTCGGCTTCAGCTGTCTCCCTCCCCTCCCCCACTCCCACTCAGCTTGCAGGCCGCTTCCCTGCCTTGAAAGCATTGCTCTGGCCCTGAGGGCCACAGACCTACTGGGCTTCAAGCTCAAGGCTCTGCCTGGGCCTGCTGCTTCGGCCAGGGGCTCATTTTTTCCTGGAAAGACAAAGCCATGGCCTCACCCCACGCCTGCACTTTGCCACGGCAGGCAGCCCAGATGTAGGAAAGGCTCTGTGGAGTCAGAAGTGCCGAGACAGGCAGATGGCACCAGAGGGTTTTGGGGGGCCAGGGCGCAACTGGGCTAGCCCCTCCTCCCGGGAGTCGGGGAGGCCCGGCCTTCCTAGTGCCAGGCCACGGCTCCGGGGGAGAAACCCGCCATGGAGGGCACGCGGGAGGCCCTCTGCCTGAGGTGGCAGGTGTCACGCCAGGGCCACTGCAAGCCTGGCTCGGCTTGCCTGCTTTCTCCAAAGGAGGCTGGCCGACCAGCCGAACCTGGCACCTGGGCCAGGCCCCTTCCAAGGGGACGAGTTCCAGAGGCTAGAGCCCTGGGGGCGGCTGCCAAGTCTCCTGGGGCGTGTGCTGGGCCCCCGTCAGAGGAGGAAGCAGCCTGGTAAACGGTGTGCCAGGCCTGAGATCTGGAGGCCTCCCACACCCGGGGCCCTGTCCTGCCCAGGCCCCCCGAGGGAGGACGATGGTCGGGCAGTGGCGAGCGGGGTGGGGCTGGCGCCGAGCCTGCCCTTGGATGCCCCGGGGAAGGGCGCCGGGGGATGGGCTGCCCCTGGCCAGGTCTGAGGGAGCGACCCAGCTCGGGGCTGTCGGGGGCAGAGAGAGAACCCCCCTCCGCCCTTTCCCTTCAGGTTCTTAGGGCTGGCCAAATCCTTCCCAAGACAGCTTGTCTGGAGAAAATCAGACCCAGCTGAAGAACATGTGTCCATGGGGGAAACCCGGGAAACTGAGTCTCCCCACACAATAGCAGAGATTCTCATCTTGCATCCTCTCCTGAGCTAATGACAAAGGTGGATGTCCCGGGTGGGCCTGTGGAATGGGAGAGGGGAGGAAGTCTATTGTCATGCAGAGGGACATGGAAAGACTTGTCTGAAGCTTATCCCCTGCACTGGGGTCAGGTCGGGAAGGGACGGCACAGAGGTGAGCAGGAACCAACCGGCCTCTCTGTGGTGGGGCTGGCCCCGGGGCAGGCGTGGGGGTGATGGCTGGAAGTGGGATGGCGCGTGAGTTGGCACCAGCCAGCGGTGGAGGCAGAGACTCAGAGGTCAGGGATCTCTCTCTCTGTCTCTGTCTCTCTCTCTCTCCCTCAGGGAGCTGAGGAGAGTAAGGTGGCGCCCCCTGCCCACCTCGCCTACCTCTCCATGGGCCCTTCTTTCTCTGGCCGCTCCGGGAGCCCTGCGGGCTTGGGTTCAAGCCCCCACACACCGCACAGGCCAAGGGCGCATGCGCGACCGCCGGGGCCTAGGGCTGGCCTCGGGGGGCGGGGGGGTCCTCAGTGAAGGCCCCGCCCTCCCTCCAGGCTCTGACCCAGCTGCAGCTCTTCCATCGCCGCCCTTCTGGACTCGGCTTCAGCTGTCTCCCTCCCCTCCCCCACTCCCACTCAGCTTGCAGGCCGCTTCCCTGCCTTGAAAGCATTGCTCTGGCCCTGAGGGCCACAGACCTACTGGGCTTCAAGCTCAAGGCTCTGCCTGGGCCTGCTGCTTCGGCCAGGGGCTCATTTTTTCCTGGAAAGACAAAGCCATGGCCTCACCCACGCCTGCACTTTGCCACGGCAGGCAGCCCAGATGTAGGAAAGGCTCTGTGGAGTCAGAAGTGCCGAGACAGGCAGATGGCACCAGAGGGTTTGGGGGCCAGGGCGCAACTGGGCTAGCCCCTCCTCCCGGGAGTCGGGGAGGCCCGGCCTTCCTAGTGCCCAGGCCACGGCTCCGGGGAGAAACCCGCCATGGAGGGCACGCGGGAGGCCCCTCTGCCTGAGGTGGCAGGTGTCACGCCAGGGCCACTGCAAGCCTGGCTCGGCTTGCCTGCTTTCTCCAAAGGAGGCTGGCCGACCAGCCGAACCTGGCACCTGGGCCAGGCCCCTTCCAAGGGGACGAGTTCCAGAGGCTAGAGCCCTGGGGGCGGCTGCCAAGTCTCCTGGGGCGTGTGCTGGGCCCCCGTCAGAGGAGGAAGCAGCCTGGTAAACGGTGTGCCAGGCCTGAGATCTGGAGGCCTCCCACACCCGGGGCCCTGTCCTGCCCAGGCCCCCGAGGGAGGACGATGGTCGGGCAGTGGCGAGCGGGGTGGGGCTGGCGCCGAGCCTGCCCTTGGATGCCCCGGGGAAGGGCGCCGGGGGATGGGCTGCCCCTGGCCAGGTCTGAGGAGCGACCCAGCTCGGGGCTGTCGGGGGCAGAGAGAGAACCCCCCTCCGCCCTTTCCCTTCAGGTTCTTAGGGCTGGCCAAATCCTTCCCAAGACAGCTTGTCTGGAGAAAATCAGACCCAGCTGAAGAACATGTGTCCATGGGGGAAAACCCGGAAACTGAGTCTCCCCACACAATAGCAGAGATTCTCATCTTGCATCCTCTCCTGAGCTAATGACAAAGGTGGATGTCCCGGGTGGGCCTGTGGAATGGGAGAGGGGAGGAAGTCTATTGTCATGCAGAGGGACATGGAAAGACTTGTCTGAAGCTTATCCCCTGCACTGGGGTCAGGTCGGGAAGGGACGGCACAGAGGTGAGCAGGAACCAACCGGCCTCTCTGTGGTGGGGCTGGCCCCGGGGCAGGCGTGGGGGTGATGGCTGGAAGTGGGATGGCGCGTGAGTTGGCACCAGCCAGCGGTGGAGGCAGAGACTCAGAGGTCAGGGATCTCTCTCTCTGTCTCTGTCTCTCTCTCTCTCCCTCAGGGAGCTGAGGAGAGTAAGGTGGCGCCCCCTGCCCACCTCGCCTACCTCTCCATGGGCCCTTCTTTCTCTGGCCGCTCCGGGAGCCCTGCGGGCTTGGGTTCAAGCCCCCACACACCGCACAGGCCAAGGGCGCATGCGCGACCGCCGGGGCCTAGGGCTGGCCTCGGGGGGGCGGGGGGTCCTCAGTGAAGGCCCCGCCCTCCCTCCAGGCTCTGACCCAGCTGCAGCTCTTCCATCGCCGCCCTTCTGGACTCGGCTTCAGCTGTCTCCCTCCCCTCCCCCACTCCCACTCAGCTTGCAGGCCGCTTCCCTGCCTTGAAAGCATTGCTCTGGCCCTGAGGGCCACAGACCTACTGGGCTTCAAGCTCAAGGCTCTGCCTGGGCCTGCTGCTTCGGCCAGGGGCTCATTTTTTCCTGGAAAGACAAAGCCATGGCCTCACCCCACGCCTGCACTTTTGCCACGGCAGGCAGCCCAGATGTAGGAAAGGCTCTGTGGAGTCAGAAGTGCCGAGACAGGCAGATGGCACCAGAGGGTTTGGGGGCCAGGGCGCAACTGGGCTAGCCCCTCCTCCCGGGAGTCGGGGAGGCCCGGCCTTCCTAGTGCCCAGGCCACGGCTCCGGGGAGAAACCCGCCATGGAGGGCACGCGGGAGGCCCTCTGCCTGAGGTGGCAGGTGTCACGCCAGGGCCACTGCAAGCCTGGCTCGGCTTGCCTGCTTTCTCCAAAGGAGGCTGGCCGACCAGCCGAACCTGGCACCTGGGCCAGGCCCCTTCCAAGGGGACGAGTTCCAGAGGCTAGAGCCCTGGGGGCGGCTGCCAAGTCTCCTGGGGCGTGTGCTGGGCCCCCGTCAGAGGAGGAAGCAGCCTGGTAAACGGTGTGCCAGGCCTGAGATCTGGAGGCCTCCCACACCCGGGGCCCTGTCCTGCCCAGGCCCCCCGAGGGAGGGACGATGGTCGGGCAGTGGCGAGCGGGGTGGGGCTGGCGCCGAGCCTGCCCTTGGATGCCCCGGGGAAGGGCGCCGGGGGATGGGCTGCCCCTGGCCAGGTTCTGAGGGAGCGACCCAGCTCGGGGCTGTCGGGGGCAGAGAGAGAACCCCCCTCCGCCCTTTCCCTTCAGGTTCTTAGGGCTGGCCAAATCCTTCCCAAGACAGCTTGTCTGGAGAAAATCAGACCCAGCTGAAGAACATGTGTCCATGGGGGAAACCCGGGAAACTGAGTCTCCCCACACAATAGCAGAGATTCTCATCTTGCATCCTCTCCTGAGCTAATGACAAAGGTGGATGTCCCGGGTGGGCCTGTGGAATGGGAGAGGGAGGAAGTCTATTGTCATGCAGAGGGACATGGAAAGACTTGTCTGAAGCTTATCCCCTGCACTGGGGTCAGGTCGGGAAGGGACGGCACAGATGTGAGCAGGAACCAACCGGCCTCTCTGTGGTGGGGCTGGCCCCGGGGCAGGCGTGGGGGTGATGGCTGGAATGGGATGGCGCGTGAGTTGGCACCAGCCAGCGGTGGAGGCAGAGACTCAGAGGTCAGGGATCTCTCTCTCTGTCTCTGTCTCTCTCTCTCTCCCTCAGGGAGCTGAGGAGAGTAAGGTGGCGCCCCCTGCCCACCTCGCCTACCTCTCCATGGGCCCTTCTTTCTCTGGCCGCTCCGGGAGCCCTGCGGGCTTGGGTTCAAGCCCCCACACACCGCACAGGCCAAGGGCGCATGCGCGACCGCCGGGGCCTAGGGCTGGCCTCGGGGGGCGGGGGGGTCCTCAGTGAAGGCCCCGCCCTCCCTCCAGGCTCTGACCCAGCTGCAGCTCTTCCATCGCCGCCCTTCTGGACTCGGCTTCAGCTGTCTCCCTCCCCTCCCCCACTCCCACTCAGCTTGCAGGCCGCTTCCCTGCCTTGAAAGCATTGCTCTGGCCCTGAGGGCCACAGACCTACTGGGCTTCAAGCTCAAGGCTCTGCCTGGGCCTGCTGCTTCGGCCAGGGGCTCATTTTTTCCTGGAAAGACAAAGCCATGGCCTCACCCCACGCCTGCACTTTGCCACGGCAGGCAGCCCAGATGTAGGAAAGGCTCTGTGGAGTCAGAAGTGCCGAGACAGGCAGATGGCACCAGAGGGTTTGGGGGCCAGGGCGCAACTGGGCTAGCCCCTCCTCCCGGGAGTCGGGGAGGCCCGGCCTTCCTAGTGCCCAGGCCACGGCTCCGGGGAGAAACCCGCCATGGAGGGCACGCGGGAGGCCCTCTGCCTGAGGTGGCAGGTGTCACGCCAGGGCCACTGCAAGCCTGGCTCGGCTTGCCTGCTTTCTCCAAAGGAGGCTGGCCGACCAGCCGAACCTGGCACCTGGGCCAGGCCCCTTCCAAGGGGACGAGTTCCAGAGGCTAGAGCCCTGGGGGCGGCTGCCAAGTCTCCTGGGGCGTGTGCTGGGCCCCCGTCAGAGGAGGAAGCAGCCTGGTAAACGGTGTGCCAGGCCTGAGATCTGGAGGCCTCCCACACCCGGGGCCCTGTCCTGCCCAGGCCCCCCGAGGGAGGACGATGGTCGGGCAGTGGCGAGCGGGGTGGGGCTGGCGCCGAGCCTGCCCTTGGATGCCCCGGGGAAGGGCGCCGGGGGATGGGCTGCCCCTGGCCAGGTCTGAGGGAGCGACCCAGCTCGGGGCTGTCGGGGGCAGAGAGAGAACCCCCCTCCGCCCTTTCCCTTCAGGTTCTTAGGGCTGGCCAAATCCTTCCCAAGACAGCTTGTCTGGAGAAAATCAGACCCAGCTGAAGAACATGTGTCCATGGGGGAAACCCGGGAAACTGAGTCTCCCCACACAATAGCAGAGATTCTCATCTTGCATCCTCTCCTGAGCTAATGACAAAGGTGGATGTCCCGGGTGGGCCTGTGGAATGGGAGAGGGGAGGAAGTCTATTGTCATGCAGAGGGACATGGAAAGACTTGTCTGAAGCTTATCCCCTGCACTGGGGTCAGGTCGGGAAGGGACGGCACAGAGGTGAGCAGGAACCAACCGGCCTCTCTGTGGTGGGGCTGGCCCCGGGGCAGGCGTGGGGGTGATGGCTGGAAGTGGGATGGCGCGTGAGTTGGCACCAGCCAGCGGTGGAGGCAGAGACTCAGAGGTCAGGGATCTCTCTCTCTGTCTCTGTCTCTCTCTCTCTCCCTCAGGGAGCTGAGGAGAGTAAGGTGGCGCCCCCTGCCCACCTCGCCTACCTCTCCATGGGCCCTTCTTTCTCTGGCCGCTCCGGGAGCCCTGCGGGCTTGGGTTCAAGCCCCCACACACCGCACAGGCCAAGGGCGCATGCGCGACCGCCGGGGCCTAGGGCTGGCCTCGGGGGGCGGGGGGGTCCTCAGTGAAGGCCCCGCCCTCCCTCCAGGCTCTGACCCAGCTGCAGCTCTTCCATCGCCGCCCTTCTGGACTCGGCTTCAGCTGTCTCCCTCCCCTCCCCCACTCCCACTCAGCTTGCAGGCCGCTTCCCTGCCTTGAAAGCATTGCTCTGGCCCTGAGGGCCACAGACCTACTGGGCTTCAAGCTCAAGGCTCTGCCTGGGCCTGCTGCTTCGGCCAGGGGCTCATTTTTTCCTGGAAAGACAAAGCCATGGCCTCACCCCACGCCTGCACTTTGCCACGGCAGGCAGCCCAGATGTAGGAAAGGCTCTGTGGAGTCAGAAGTGCCGAGACAGGCAGATGGCACCAGAGGGTTTGGGGGCCAGGGCGCAACTGGGCTAGCCCCTCCTCCCGGGAGTCGGGGAGGCCCGGCCTTCCTAGTGCCCAGGCCACGGCTCCGGGGAGAAACCCGCCATGGAGGGCACGCGGGAGGCCCTCTGCCTGAGGTGGCAGGTGTCACGCCAGGGCCACTGCAAGCCTGGCTCGGCTTGCCTGCTTTCTCCAAAGGAGGCTGGCCGACCAGCCGAACCTGGCACCTGGGCCAGGCCCCTTCCAAGGGGACGAGTTCCAGAGGATAGAGCCCTGGGGGCGGCTGCCAAGTCTCCTGGGGCGTGTGCTGGGCCCCCGTCAGAGGAGGAAGCAGCCTGGTAAACGGTGTGCCAGGCCTGAGATCTGGAGGCCTCCCACAGCCGGGTCCCTGTCCTGCCCAGGCCCCCCGAGGGAGGACGATGGTCGGGCAGTGGCGAGCGGGGTGGGGCTGGCGCCGAGCCTGCCCTTGGATGCCCCGGGGAAGGGCGCCGGGGGATGGGCTGCCCCTGGCCAGGTCTGAGAGACCGACCCAGCTCGGGGCTGTCGGGGGCAGAGAGAGAACCCCCCTCCGCCCTTTCCCTTCAGGTACTTAGGGCTGGCCAAATCCTTCCCAAGACAGCTTGTCTGGAGAAAATCAGACCCAGCTGAAGAACATGTGTCCATGGGGGAAACCCGGGAAACTGAGTCTCCCCACACAATAGCAGAGATTCTCATCTTGCATCCTCTCCTGAGCTAATGACAAAGGTGGATGTCCCGGGTGGGCCTGTGGAATGAGAGAGGGGAGGAAGTCTATTGTCATGCAGAGGGACATGGAAAGACTTGTCTGAAGCTTATCCCCTGCACTGGGGTCAGGTCGGGAAGGGACGGCACAGAGGTGAGCAGGAACCAACCAGCCTCTCTGTGGTGGGGCTGGCCCCGGGGCAGGCGTGGGGGTGATGGCTGGAAGTGGGATGGTGCGTGAGTTGGCACCAACCAGCGGTGGAGGCAGAGACTCAGAGGTCAGGTATCTCTCTCTCTGTCTCTGTCTCTCTCTCTCTCCCTCAGGGAGCTGAGGAGAGTAAGGTGGCGCCCCCTGCCCACCTCGCCTACCTCTCCATGGGCCCTTCTTTCTCTGGCCGCTCCGGGAGCCCTGCGGGCTTGGGTTCAACCCCCCACCCACCACACAGGCCAAGGGCGCATGCGCGACCGCCGGGGCCTAGGGCTGGCCTGGGGGGGGGTCCTCAGTGAAGGCCCCGCCCTCCCTCCAGGCTCTGACCCAGCTGCAGCTCTTCCATCGCCGCCCTTCTGGACTCGGCTTCAGCTGTCTCCCTCCCCTCCCCCACTCCCACTCAGCTTGCAGGCCGCTTCCCTGCCTTGAAAGCATTGCTCTGGCCCTGAGGGCCACAGACCTACTGGGCTTCAAGCTCAAGGCTCTGCCTGGGCCTGCTGCTTCGGCCAGGGGCTCATTTTTTCCTGGAAAGACAAAGCCATGGCCTCACCCCACGCCTGCACTTTGCCACGGCAGGCAGCCCAGATGTAGGAAAGGCTCTGTGGAGTCAGAAGTGCCGAGACAGGCAGATGGCACCAGAGGGTTTGGGGGCCAGGGCGCAACTGGGCTAGCCCCTCCTCCCGGGAGTCGGGGAGGCCCGGCCTTCCTAGTGCCCAGGCCACGGCTCCGGGGAGAAACCCGCCATGGAGGGCACGCGGGAGGCCCTCTGCCTGAGGTGGCAGGTGTCACGCCAGGGCCACTGCAAGCCTGGCTCGGCTTGCCTGCTTTCTCCAAAGGAGGCTGGCCGACCAGCCGAACCTGGCACCTGGGCCAGGCCCCTTCCAAGGGGACGAGTTCCAGAGGCTAGAGCCCTGGGGGCGGCTGCCAAGTCTCCTGGGGCGTGTGCTGGGCCCCCGTCAGAGGAGGAAGCAGCCTGGTAAACGGTGTGCCAGGCCTGAGATCTGGAGGCCTCCCACACCCGGGGCCCTGTCCTGCCCAGGCCCCCCGAGGGAGGACGATGGTCGGGCAGTGGCGAGCGGGGTGGGGCTGGCGCCGAGCCTGCCCTTGGATGCCCCGGGGAAGGGCGCCGGGGGATGGGCTGCCCCTGGCCAGGTCTGAGGGAGCGACCCAGCTCGGGGCTGTCGGGGGCAGAGAGAGAACCCCCCTCCGCCCTTTCCCTTCAGGTTCTTAGGGCTGGCCAAATCCTTCCCAAGACAGCTTGTCTGGAGAAAATCAGACCCAGCTGAAGAACATGTGTCCATGGGGGAAACCCGGGAAACTGAGTCTCCCCACACAATAGCAGAGATTCTCATCTTGCATCCTCTCCTGAGCTAATGACAAAGGTGGATGTCCCGGGTGGGCCTGTGGAATGGGAGAGGGGAGGAAGTCTATTGTCATGCAGAGGGACATGGAAAGACTTGTCTGAAGCTTATCCCCTGCACTGGGGTCAGGTCGGGAAGGGACGGCACAGAGGTGAGCAGGAACCAACCGGCCTCTCTGTGGTGGGGCTGGCCCCGGGGCAGGCGTGGGGGTGATGGCTGGAAGTGGGATGGCGCGTGAGTTGGCACCAGCCAGCGGTGGAGGCAGAGACTCAGAGGTCAGGGATCTCTCTCTCTGTCTCTGTCTCTCTCTCTCTCCCTCAGGGAGCTGAGGAGAGTAAGGTGGCGCCCCCTGCCCACCTCGCCTACCTCTCCATGGGCCCTTCTTTCTCTGGCCGCTCCGGGAGCCCTGCGGGCTTGGGTTCAAGCCCCCACACACCGCACAGGCCAAGGGCGCATGCGCGACCGCCGGGGCCTAGGGCTGGCCTCGGGGGGCGGGGGGGTCCTCAGTGAAGGCCCCGCCCTCCCTCCAGGCTCTGACCCAGCTGCAGCTCTTCCATCGCCGCCCTTCTGGACTCGGCTTCAGCTGTCTCCCTCCCCTCCCCCACTCCCACTCAGCTTGCAGGCCGCTTCCCTGCCTTGAAAGCATTGCTCTGGCCCTGAGGGCCACAGACCTACTGGGCTTCAAGCTCAAGGCTCTGCCTGGGCCTGCTGCTTCGGCCAGGGGCTCATTTTTTCCTGGAAAGACAAAGCCATGGCCTCACCCCACGCCTGCACTTTGCCACGGCAGGCAGCCCAGATGTAGGAAAGGCTCTGTGGAGTCAGAAGTGCCGAGACAGGCAGATGGCACCAGAGGGTTTGGGGGCCAGGGCGCAACTGGGCTAGCCCCTCCTCCCGGGAGTCGGGGAGGCCCGGCCTTCCTAGTGCCCAGGCCACGGCTCCGGGGAGAAACCCGCCATGGAGGGCACGCGGGAGGCCCTCTGCCTGAGGTGGCAGGTGTCACGCCAGGGCCACTGCAAGCCTGGCTCGGCTTGCCTGCTTTCTCCAAAGGAGGCTGGCCGACCAGCCGAACCTGGCACCTGGGCCAGGCCCCTTCCAAGGGGACGAGTTCCAGAGGATAGAGCCCTGGGGGCGGCTGCCAAGTCTCCTGGGGCGTGTGCTGGGCCCCCGTCAGAGGAGGAAGCAGCCTGGTAAACGGTGTGCCAGGCCTGAGATCTGGAGGCCTCCCACAGCCGGGTCCCTGTCCTGCCCAGGCCCCCCGAGGGAGGACGATGGTCGGGCAGTGGCGAGCGGGGTGGGGCTGGCGCCGAGCCTGCCCTTGGATGCCCCGGGGAAGGGCGCCGGGGGATGGGCTGCCCCTGGCCAGGTCTGAGAGACCGACCCAGCTCGGGGCTGTCGGGGGCAGAGAGAGAACCCCCCTCCGCCCTTTCCCTTCAGGTACTTAGGGCTGGCCAAATCCTTCCCAAGACAGCTTGTCTGGAGAAAATCAGACCCAGCTGAAGAACATGTGTCCATGGGGGAAACCCGGGAAACTGAGTCTCCCCACACAATAGCAGAGATTCTCATCTTGCATCCTCTCCTGAGCTAATGACAAAGGTGGATGTCCCGGGTGGGCCTGTGGAATGAGAGAGGGGAGGAAGTCTATTGTCATGCAGAGGGACATGGAAAGACTTGTCTGAAGCTTATCCCCTGCACTGGGGTCAGGTCGGGAAGGGACGGCACAGAGGTGAGCAGGAACCAACCAGCCTCTCTGTGGTGGGGCTGGCCCCGGGGCAGGCGTGGGGGTGATGGCTGGAAGTGGGATGGTGCGTGAGTTGGCACCAACCAGCGGTGGAGGCAGAGACTCAGAGGTCAGGTATCTCTCTCTCTGTCTCTGTCTCTCTCTCTCTCCCTCAGGGAGCTGAGGAGAGTAAGGTGGCGCCCCCTGCCCACCTCGCCTACCTCTCCATGGGCCCTTCTTTCTCTGGCCGCTCCGGGAGCCCTGCGGGCTTGGGTTCAACCCCCCACCCACCACACAGGCCAAGGGCGCATGCGCGACCGCCGGGGCCTAGGGCTGGCCTGGGGGGGGGTCCTCAGTGAAGGCCCCGCCCTCCCTCCAGGCTCTGACCCAGCTGCAGCTCTTCCATCGCCGCCCTTCTGGACTCGGCTTCAGCTGTCTCCCTCCCCTCCCCCACTCCCACTCAGCTTGCAGGCCGCTTCCCTGCCTTGAAAGCATTGCTCTGGCCCTGAGGGCCACAGACCTACTGGGCTTCAAGCTCAAGGCTCTGCCTGGGCCTGCTGCTTCGGCCAGGGGCTCATTTTTTCCTGGAAAGACAAAGCCATGGCCTCACCCCACGCCTGCACTTTGCCACGGCAGGCAGCCCAGATGTAGGAAAGGCTCTGTGGAGTCAGAAGTGCCGAGACAGGCAGATGGCACCAGAGGTTTGGGGGCCAGGGCGCAACTGGGCTAGCCCCTCCTCCCGGGAGTCGGGGAGGCCCGGCCTTCCTAGTGCCCAGGCCACGGCTCCGGGGAGAAACCCGCCATGGAGGGCACGCGGGAGGCCCTCTGCCTGAGGTGGCAGGTGTCACGCCAGGGCCACTGCAAGCCTGGCTCGGCTTGCCTGCTTTCTCCAAAGGAGGCTGGCCGACCAGCCGAACCTGGCACCTGGGCCAGGCCCCTTCCAAGGGGACGAGTTCCAGAGGATAGAGCCCTGGGGGCGGCTGCCAAGTCTCCTGGGGCGTGTGCTGGGCCCCCGTCAGAGGAGGAAGCAGCCTGGTAAACGGTGTGCCAGGCCTGAGATCTGGAGGCCTCCCACACCCGGGGCCCTGTCCTGCCCAGGCCCCCCGAGGGAGGACGATGGTCGGGCAGTGGCGAGCGGGGTGGGGTTGGTGCCGAGCCTGCCCTTGGATGCCCCGGGGAAGGGCGCCGGGGGATGGGGTGCCCCTGGCCAGGTCTGAGGGACCGACCCAGCTCGGGGCTGTCGGGGGCAGAGAGAGAACCCCCCTCCGCCCTTTCCCTTCAGGTTCTTAGGGCTGGCCAAATCCTTCCCAAGACAGCTTGTCTGGAGAAAATCAGACCCAGCTGAAGAACATGTGTCCATGGGGGAAACCCGGGAAACTGAGTCTCCCCACACAATAGCAGAGATTCTCATCTTGCATCCTCTCCTGAGCTAATGACAAAGGTGGATGTCCCGGGTGGGCCTGTGGAATGGGAGAGGGGAGGAAGTCTATTGTCATGCAGAGGGACATGGAAAGACTTGTCTGAAGCTTATCCCCTGCACTGGGGTCAGGTCGGGAAGGGACGGCACAGAGGTGAGCAGGAACCAACCGGCCTCTCTGTGGTGGGGCTGGCCCCGGGGCAGGCGTGGGGGTAATGGCTGGAAGTGGGATGGCGCGTGAGTTGGCACCAGCCAGCGGTGGAGGCAGAAACTCAGAGGTCAGGGATCTCTCTCTCTGTCTCTGTCTCTCTCTCTCTCCCTCAGGGAGCTGAGGAGAGTAAGGTGGCGCCCCCTGCCCACCTCGCCTACCTCTCCATGGGCCCTTCTTTCTCTGGCCGCTCCGGGAGCCCTGCGGGCTTGGGTTCAAGCCCCCACACACCGCACAGGCCAAGGGCGCATGCGCGACCGCCGGGGCCTAGGGCTGGCCTCGGGGGGCGGGGGGGTCCTCAGTGAAGGCCCCGCCCTCCCTCCAGGCTCTGACCCAGCTGCAGCTCTTGCATCTCCGCCCTTCTGGACTCGGCTTCAGCTGTCTCCCTCCCCTCCCCCACTCCCACTCAGCTTGCAGGCCGCTTCCCTGCCTTGAAAGCATTGCTCTGGCCCTGAGGGCCACAGACCTACTGGGCTTCAAGCTCAAGGCTCTGCCTGGGCCTGCTGCTTCGGCCAGGGGCTCATTTTTTCCTGGAAAGACAAAGCCATGGCCTCACCCCACGCCTGCACTTTGCCACGGCAGGCAGCCCAGATGTAGGAAAGGCTCTGTGGAGTCAGAAGTGCCGAGACAGGCAGATGGCACCAGAGGGTTTGGGGGCCAGGGCGCAACTGGGCTAGCCCCTCCTCCCGGGAGTCGGGGAGGCCCGGCCTTCCTAGTGCCCAGGCCACGGCTCCGGGGAGAAACCCGCCATGGAGGGCACGCGGGAGGCCCTCTGCCTGAGGTGGCAGGTGTCACGCCAGGGCCACTGCAAGCCTGGCTCGGCTTGCCTGCTTTCTCCAAAGGAGGCTGGCCGACCAGCCGAACCTGGCACCTGGGCCAGGCCCCTTCCAAGGGGACGAGTTCCAGAGGATAGAGCCCTGGGGGCGGCTGCCAAGTCTCCTGGGGCGTGTGCTGGGCCCCCGTCAGAGGAGGAAGCAGCCTGGTAAACGGTGTGCCAGGCCTGAGATCTGGAGGCCTCCCACACCCGGGGCCCTGTCCTGCCCAGGCCCCCCGAGGGAGGACGATGGTCGGGCAGTGGCGAGCGGGGTGGGGCTGGCGCCGAGCCTGCCCTTGGATGCCCCGGGGAAGGGCGCAGGGGGATGGGCTGCCCCTGGCCAGGTCTGAGGGAGCGACCCAGCTCGGGGCTGTCGGGGGCAGAGAGAGAACCCCCCTCCGCCCTTTCCCTTCAGGTTCTTAGGGCTGGCCAAATCCTTCCCAAGACAGCTTGTCTGGAGAAAATCAGACCCAGCTGAAGAACATGTGTCCATGGGGGAAACCCGGGAAACTGAGTCTCCCCACACAATAGCAGAGATTCTCATCTTGCATCCTCTCCTGAGCTAATGACAAAGGTGGATGTCCCGGGTGGGCCTGTGGAATGGGAGAGGGGAGGAAGTCTATTGTCATGCAGAGGGACATGGAAAGACTTGTCTGAAGCTTATCCCCTGCACTGGGGTCAGGTCGGGAAGGGACGGCACAGAGGTGAGCAGGAACCAACCGGCCTCTCTGTGGTGGGGCTGGCCCAGGGGCAGGCGTGGGGGTGATGGCTGGAAGTGGGATGGCGCGTGAGTTGGCACCAGCCAGCGGTGGAGGCAGAGACTCAGAGGTCAGGGATCTCTCTCTCTGTCTCTGTCTCTCTCTCTCTCCCTCAGGGAGCTGAGGAGAGTAAGGTGGCGCCCCCTGCCCACCTCGCCTACCTCTCCATGGGCCCTTCTTTCTCTGGCCGCTCCGGGAGCCCTGCGGGCTTGGGTTCAAGCCCCCACACACCGCACAGGCCAAGGGCGCATGCGCGACCGCCGGGGCCTAGGGCTGGCCTGGGGGGGGGTCCTCAGTGAAGGCCCCGCCCTCCCTCCAGGCTCTGACCCAGCTGCAGCTCTTCCATCGCCGCCCTTCTGGACTCGGCTTCAGCTGTCTCCCTCCCCTCCCCCACTCCCACTCAGCTTGCAGGCCGCTTCCCTGCCTTGAAAGCATTGCTCTGGCCCTGAGGGCCACAGACCTACTGGGCTTCAAGCTCAAGGCTCTGCCTGGGCCTGCTGCTTCGGCCAGGGGCTCATTTTTTCCTGGAAAGACAAAGCCATGGCCTCACCCCACGCCTGCACTTTGCCACGGCAGGCAGCCCAGATGTAGGAAAGGCTCTGTGGAGTCAGAAGTGCCGAGACAGGCAGATGGCACCAGAGGGTTTGGGGGCCAGGGCGCAACTGGGCTAGCCCCTCCTCCCGGGAGTCGGGGAGGCCCGGCCTTCCTAGTGCCCAGGCCACGGCTCCGGGGAGAAACCCGCCATGGAGGGCACGCGGGAGGCCCTCTGCCTGAGGTGGCAGGTGTCACGCCAGGGCCACTGCAAGCCTGGCTCGGCTTGCCTGCTTTCTCCAAAGGAGGCTGGCCGACCAGCCGAACCTGGCACCTGGGCCAGGCCCCTTCCAAGGGGACGAGTTCCAGAGGCTAGAGCCCTGGGGGCGGCTGCCAAGTCTCCTGGGGCGTGTGCTGGGCCCCCGTCAGAGGAGGAAGCAGCCTGGTAAACGGTGTGCCAGGCCTGAGATCTGGAGGCCTCCCACACCCGGGGCCCTGTCCTGCCCAGGCCCCCCGAGGGAGGACGATGGTCGGGCAGTGGCGAGCGGGGTGGGGCTGGCGCCGAGCCTGCCCTTGGATGCCCCGGGGAAGGGCGCCGGGGGATGGGCTGCCCCTGGCCAGGTCTGAGGGAGCGACCCAGCTCGGGGCTGTCGGGGGCAGAGAGAGAACCCCCCTCCGCCCTTTCCCTTCAGGTTCTTAGGGCTGGCCAAATCCTTCCCAAGACAGCTTGTCTGGAGAAAATCAGACCCAGCTGAAGAACATGTGTCCATGGGGGAAACCCGGGAAACTGAGTCTCCCCACACAATAGCAGAGATTCTCATCTTGCATCCTCTCCTGAGCTAATGACAAAGGTGGATGTCCCGGGTGGGCCTGTGGAATGGGAGAGGGGAGGAAGTCTATTGTCATGCAGAGGGACATGGAAAGACTTGTCTGAAGCTTATCCCCTGCACTGGGGTCAGGTCGGGAAGGGACGGCACAGAGGTGAGCAGGAACCAACCGGCCTCTCTGTGGTGGGGCTGGCCCCGGGGCAGGCGTGGGGGTGATGGCTGGAAGTGGGAGGGCGCGTGAGTTGGCACCAGCCAGCGGTGGAGGCAGAGACTCAGAGGTCAGGGATCTCTCTCTCTGTCTCTGTCTCTCTCTCTCTCCCTCAGGGAGCTGAGGAGAGTAAGGTGGCGCCCCCTGCCCACCTCGCCTACCTCTCCATGGGCCCTTCTTTCTCTGGCCGCTCCGGGAGCCCTGCGGGCTTGGGTTCAAGCCCCCACACACCGCACAGGCCAAGGGCGCATGCGCGACCGCCGGGGCCTAGGGCTGGCCTCGGGGGGCGGGGGGGTCCTCAGTGAAGGCCCCGCCCTCCCTCCAGGCTCTGACCCAGCTGCAGCTCTTCCATCGCCGCCCTTCTGGACTCGGCTTCAGCTGTCTCCCTCCCCTCCCCCACTCCCACTCAGCTTGCAGGCCGCTTCCCTGCCTTGAAAGCATTGCTCTGGCCCTGAGGGCCACAGACCTACTGGGCTTCAAGCTCAAGGCTCTGCCTGGGCCTGCTGCTTCGGCCAGGGGCTCATTTTTTCCTGGAAAGACAAAGCCATGGCCTCACCCCACGCCTGCACTTTGCCACGGCAGGCAGCCCAGATGTAGGAAAGGCTCTGTGGAGTCAGAAGTGCCGAGACAGGCAGATGGCACCAGAGGGTTTGGGGGCCAGGGCGCAACTGGGCTAGCCCCTCCTCCCGGGAGTCGGGGAGGCCCGGCCTTCCTAGTGCCCAGGCCACGGCTCCGGGGAGAAACCCGCCATGGAGGGCACGCGGGAGGCCCTCTGCCTGAGGTGGCAGGTGTCACGCCAGGGCCACTGCAAGCCTGGCTCGGCTTGCCTGCTTTCTCCAAAGGAGGCTGGCCGACCAGCCGAACCTGGCACCTGGGCCAGGCCCCTTCCAAGGGGACGAGTTCCAGAGGATAGAGCCCTGGGGGCGGCTGCCAAGTCTCCTGGGGCGTGTGCTGGGCCCCCGTCAGAGGAGGAAGCAGCCTGGTAAACGGTGTGCCAGGCCTGAGATCTGGAGGCCTCCCACACCCGGGGCCCTGTCCTGCCCAGCCCCCCCGAGGGGAGGACGATGGTCGGGCAGTGGCGAGCGGGGTGGGGCTGGCGCCGAGCCTGCCCTTGGATGCCCCGGGGAAGGGCGCCAGGGGATGGGCTGCCCCTGGCCAGGTCTGAGGGAGCGACCCAGCTCGGGGCTGTCGGGGGCAGAGAGAGAACCCCCCTCCGCCCTTTCCCTTCAGGTTCTTAGGGCTGGCCAAATCCTTCCCAAGACAGCTTGTCTGGAGAAAATCAGACCCAGCTGAAGAACATGTGTCCATGGGGGAAACCCGGGAAACTGAGTCTCCCCACACAATAGCAGAGATTCTCATCTTGCATCCTCTCCTGAGCTAATGACAAAGGTGGATGTCCCGGGTGGGCCTGTGGAATGGGAGAGGGGAGGAAGTCTATTGTCATGCAGAGGGACATGGAAAGACTTGTCTGAAGCTTATCCCCTGCACTGGGGTCAGGTCGGGAAGGGACGGCACAGAGGTGAGCAGGAACCAACCGGCCTCTCTGTGGTGGGGCTGGCCCCGGGGCAGGCGTGGGGGTGATGGCTGGAAGTGGGAGGGCGCGTGAGTTGGCACCAGCCAGCGGTGGAGGCAGAGACTCAGAGGTCAGGGATCTCTCTCTCTGTCTCTGTCTCTCTCTCTCTCCCTCAGGGAGCTGAGGAGAGTAAGGTGGCGCCCCCTGCCCACCTCGCCTACCTCTCCATGGGCCCTTCTTTCTCTGGCCGCTCCGGGAGCCCTGCGGGCTTGGGTTCAAGCCCCCACACACCGCACAGGCCAAGGGCGCATGCGCGACCGCCGGGGCCTAGGGCTGGCCTGGGGGGGGGTCCTCAGTGAAGGCCCCGCCCTCCCTCCAGGCTCTGACCCAGCTGCAGCTCTTCCATCGCCGCCCTTCTGGACTCGGCTTCAGCTGTCTCCCTCCCCTCCCCCACTCCCACTCAGCTTGCAGGCCGCTTCCCTGCCTTGAAAGCATTGCTCTGGCCCTGAGGGCCACAGACCTACTGGGCTTCAAGCTCAAGGCTCTGCCTGGGCCTGCTGCTTCGGCCAGGGGCTCATTTTTTCCTGGAAAGACAAAGCCATGGCCTCACCCCACGCCTGCACTTTGCCACGGCAGGCAGCCCAGATGTAGGAAAGGCTCTGTGGAGTCAGAAGTGCCGAGACAGGCAGATGGCACCAGAGGGTTTGGGGGCCAGGGCGCAACTGGGCTAGCCCCTCCTCCCGGGAGTCGGGGAGGCCCGGCCTTCCTAGTGCCCAGGCCACGGCTCCGGGGAGAAACCCGCCATGGAGGGCACGCGGGAGGCCCTCTGCCTGAGGTGGCAGGTGTCACGCCAGGGCCACTGCAAGCCTGGCTCGGCTTGCCTGCTTTCTCCAAAGGAGGCTGGCCGACCAGCCGAACCTGGCACCTGGGCCAGGCCCCTTCCAAGGGGACGAGTTCCAGAGGCTAGAGCCCTGGGGGCGGCTGCCAAGTCTCCTGGGGCGTGTGCTGGGCCCCCGTCAGAGGAGGAAGCAGCCTGGTAAACGGTGTGCCAGGCCTGAGATCTGGAGGCCTCCCACACCCGGGGCCCTGTCCTGCCCAGGCCCCCCGAGGGAGGACGATGGTCGGGCAGTGGCGAGCGGGGTGGGGCTGGCGCCGAGCCTGCCCTTGGATGCCCCGGGGAAGGGCGCCGGGGGATGGGCTGCCCCTGGCCAGGTCTGAGGGAGCGACCCAGCTCGGGGCTGTCGGGGGCAGAGAGAGAACCCCCCTCCGCCCTTTCCCTTCAGGTTCTTAGGGCTGGCCAAATCCTTCCCAAGACAGCTTGTCTGGAGAAAATCAGACCCAGCTGAAGAACATGTGTCCATGGGGGAAACCCGGGAAACTGAGTCTCCCCACACAATAGCAGAGATTCTCATCTTGCATCCTCTCCTGAGCTAATGACAAAGGTGGATGTCCCGGGTGGGCCTGTGGAATGGGAGAGGGGAGGAAGTCTATTGTCATGCAGAGGGACATGGAAAGACTTGTCTGAAGCTTATCCCCTGCACTGGGGTCAGGTCGGGAAGGGACGGCACAGAGGTGAGCAGGAACCAACCGGCCTCTCTGTGGTGGGGCTGGCCCCGGGGCAGGCGTGGGGGTGATGGCTGGAAGTGGGATGGCGCGTGAGTTGGCACCAGCCAGCGGTGGAGGCAGAGACTCAGAGGTCAGGGATCTCTCTCTCTGTCTCTGTCTCTCTCTCTCTCCCTCAGGGAGCTGAGGAGAGTAAGGTGGCGCCCCCTGCCCACCTCGCCTACCTCTCCATGGGCCCTTCTTTCTCTGGCCGCTCCGGGAGCCCTGCGGGCTTGGGTTCAAGCCCCCACACACCGCACAGGCCAAGGGCGCATGCGCGACCGCCGGGGCCTAGGGCTGGCCTCGGGGGGCGGGGGGGTCCTCAGTGAAGGCCCCGCCCTCCCTCCAGGCTCTGACCCAGCTGCAGCTCTTCCATCGCCGCCCTTCTGGACTCGGCTTCAGCTGTCTCCCTCCCCTCCCCCACTCCCACTCAGCTTGCAGGCCGCTTCCCTGCCTTGAAAGCATTGCTCTGGCCCTGAGGGCCACAGACCTACTGGGCTTCAAGCTCAAGGCTCTGCCTGGGCCTGCTGCTTCGGCCAGGGGCTCATTTTTTCCTGGAAAGACAAAGCCATGGCCTCACCCCACGCCTGCACTTTGCCACGGCAGGCAGCCCAGATGTAGGAAAGGCTCTGTGGAGTCAGAAGTGCCGAGACAGGCAGATGGCACCAGAGGGTTTGGGGGCCAGGGCGCAACTGGGCTAGCCCCTCCTCCCGGGAGTCGGGGAGGCCCGGCCTTCCTAGTGCCCAGGCCACGGCTCCGGGGAGAAACCCGCCATGGAGGGCACGCGGGAGGCCCTCTGCCTGAGGTGGCAGGTGTCACGCCAGGGCCACTGCAAGCCTGGCTCGGCTTGCCTGCTTTCTCCAAAGGAGGCTGGCCGACCAGCCGAACCTGGCACCTGGGCCAGGCCCCTTCCAAGGGGACGAGTTCCAGAGGATAGAGCCCTGGGGGCGGCTGCCAAGTCTCCTGGGGCGTGTGCTGGGCCCCCGTCAGAGGAGGAAGCAGCCTGGTAAACGGTGTGCCAGGCCTGAGATCTGGAGGCCTCCCACACCCGGGGCCCTGTCCTGCCCAGCCCCCCCGAGGGAGGACGATGGTCGGGCAGTGGCGAGCGGGGTGGGGCTGGCGCCGAGCCTGCCCTTGGATGCCCCGGGGAAGGGCGCCAGGGGATGGGCTGCCCCTGGCCAGGTCTGAGGGAGCGACCCAGCTCGGGGCTGTCGGGGGCAGAGAGAGAACCCCCCTCCGCCCTTTCCCTTCAGGTTCTTAGGGCTGGCCAAATCCTTCCCAAGACAGCTTGTCTGGAGAAAATCAGACCCAGCTGAAGAACATGTGTCCATGGGGGAAACCCGGGAAACTGAGTCTCCCCACACAATAGCAGAGATTCTCATCTTGCATCCTCTCCTGAGCTAATGACAAAGGTGGATGTCCCGGGTGGGCCTGTGGAATGGGAGAGGGGAGGAAGTCTATTGTCATGCAGAGGGACATGGAAAGACTTGTCTGAAGCTTATCCCCTGCACTGGGGTCAGGTCGGGAAGGGACGGCACAGAGGTGAGCAGGAACCAACCGGCCTCTCTGTGGTGGGGCTGGCCCCGGGGCAGGCGTGGGGGTGATGGCTGGAAGTGGGAGGGCGCGTGAGTTGGCACCAGCCAGCGGTGGAGACAGAGACTCAGAGGTCAGGGATCTCTCTCTCTGTCTCTGTCTCTCTCTCTCTCCCTCAGGGAGCTGAGGAGAGTAAGGTGGCGCCCCCTGCCCACCTCGCCTACCTCTCCATGGGCCCTTCTTTCTCTGGCCGCTCCGGGAGCCCTGCGGGCTTGGGTTCAAGCCCCCACACACCGCACAGGCCAAGGGCGCATGCGCGACCGCCGGGGCCTAGGGCTGGCCTCGGGGGGCGGGGGGGTCCTCAGTGAAGGCCCCGCCCTCCCTCCAGGCTCTGACCCAGCTGCAGCTCTTCCATCGCCGCCCTTCTGGACTCGGCTTCAGCTGTCTCCCTCCCCTCCCCCACTCCCACTCAGCTTGCAGGCCGCTTCCCTGCCTTGAAAGCATTGCTCTGGCCCTGAGGGCCACAGACCTACTGGGCTTCAAGCTCAAGGCTCTGCCTGGGCCTGCTGCTTCGGCCAGGGGCTCATTTTTTCCAGGAAAGACAAAGCCATGGCCTCACCCCACGCCTGCACTTTGCCACGGCAGGCAGCCCAGATGTAGGAAAGGCTCTGTGGAGTCAGAAGTGCCGAGACAGGCAGATGGCACCAGAGGGTTTGGGGGCCAGGGCGCAACTGGGCTAGCCCCTCCTCCCGGGAGTCGGGGAGGCCCGGCCTTCCTAGTGCCCAGGCCACGGCTCCGGGGAGAAACCCGCCATGGAGGGCACGCGGGAGGCCCTCTGCCTGAGGTGGCAGGTGTCACGCCAGGGCCACTGCAAGCCTGGCTCGGCTTGCCTGCTTTCTCCAAAGGAGGCTGGCCGACCAGCCGAACCTGGCACCTGGGCCAGGCCCCTTCCAAGGGGACGAGTTCCAGAGGATAGAGCCCTGGGGGCGGCTGCCAAGTCTCCTGGGGCGTGTGCTGGGCCCCCGTCAGAGGAGGAAGCAGCCTGGTAAACGGTGTGCCAGGCCTGAGATCTGGAGGCCTCCCACACCCGGGGCCCTGTCCTGCCCAGGCCCCCCGAGGGAGGACGATGGTCGGGCAGTGGCGAGCGGGGTGGGGCTGGCGCCGAGCCTGCCCTTGGATGCCCCGGGGAAGGGCGCCGGGGGATGGGCTGCCCCTGGCCAGGTCTGAGGGACCGACCCAGCTCGGGGCTGTCGGGGGCAGAGAGAGAACCCCCCTCCGCCCTTTCCCTTCAGGTTCTTAGGGCTGGCCAAATCCTTCCCAAGACAGCTTGTCTGGAGAAAATCAGACCCAGCTGAAGAACATGTGTCCATGGGGGAAACCCGGGAAACTGAGTCTCCCCACACAATAGCAGAGATTCTCATCTTGCATCCTCTCCTGAGCTAATGACAAAGGTGGATGTCCCGGGTGGGCCTGTGGAATGGGAGAGGGGAGGAAGTCTATTGTCATGCAGAGGGACATGGAAAGACTTGTCTGAAGCTTCTCCCCTGCACTGGGGTCAGGTCGGGAAGGGACGGCACAGAGGTGAGCAGGAACCAACCGGCCTCTCTGTGGTGGGGCTGGCCCCGGGGCAGGCGTGGGGGTGATGGCTGGAAGTGGGAGGGCGCGTGAGTTGGCACCAGCCAGCGGTGGAGGCAGAGACTCAGAGGTCAGGGATCTCTCTCTCTGTCTCTGTCTCTCTCTCTCTCCCTCAGGGAGCTGAGGAGAGTAAGGTGGCGCCCCCTGCCCACCTCGCCTACCTCTCCATGGGCCCTTCTTTCTCTGGCCGCTCCGGGAGCCCTGCGGGCTTGGGTTCAAGCCCCCACACACCGCACAGGCCAAGGGCGCATGCGCGACCGCCGGGGCCTAGGGCTGGCCTCGGGGGGCGGGGGGGTCCTCAGTGAAGGCCCCGCCCTCCCTCCAGGCTCTGACCCAGCTGCAGCTCTTCCATCGCCGCCCTTCTGGACTCGGCTTCAGCTGTCTCCCTCCCCTCCCCCACTCCCACTCAGCTTGCAGGCCGCTTCCCTGCCTTGAAAGCATTGCTCTGGCCCTGAGGGCCACAGACCTACTGGGCTTCAAGCTCAAGGCTCTGCCTGGGCCTGCTGCTTCGGCCAGGGGCTCATTTTTTCCTGGAAAGACAAAGCCATGGCCTCACCCCACGCCTGCACTTTGCCACGGCAGGCAGCCCAGATGTAGGAAAGGCTCTGTGGAGTCAGAAGTGCCGAGACAGGCAGATGGCACCAGAGGGTTTGGGGGCCAGGGCGCAACTGGGCTAGCCCCTCCTCCCGGGAGTCGGGGAGGCCCGGCCTTCCTAGTGCCCAGGCCACGGCTCCGGGGAGAAACCCGCCATGGAGGGCACGCGGGAGGCCCTCTGCCTGAGGTGGCAGGTGTCACGCCAGGGCCACTGCAAGCCTGGCTCGGCTTGCCTGCTTTCTCCAAAGGAGGCTGGCCGACCAGCCGAACCTGGCACCTGGGCCAGGCCCCTTCCAAGGGGACGAGTTCCAGAGGATAGAGCCCTGGGGGCGGCTGCCAAGTCTCCTGGGGCGTGTGCTGGGCCCCCGTCAGAGGAGGAAGCAGCCTGGTAAACGGTGTGCCAGGCCTGAGATCTGGAGGCCTCCCACACCCGGGGCCCTGTCCTGCCCAGCCCCCCCGAGGGAGGACGATGGTCGGGCAGTGGCGAGCGGGGTGGGGCTGGCGCCGAGCCTGCCCTTGGATGCCCCGGGGAAGGGCGCCAGGGGATGGGCTGCCCCTGGCCAGGTCTGAGGGAGCGACCCAGCTCGGGGCTGTCGGGGGCAGAGAGAGAACCCCCCTCCGCCCTTTCCCTTCAGGTTCTTAGGGCTGGCCAAATCCTTCCCAAGACAGCTTGTCTGGAGAAAATCAGACCCAGCTGAAGAACATGTGTCCATGGGGGAAACCCGGGAAACTGAGTCTCCCCACACAATAGCAGAGATTCTCATCTTGCATCCTCTCCTGAGCTAATGACAAAGGTGGATGTCCCGGGTGGGCCTGTGGAATGGGAGAGGGGAGGAAGTCTATTGTCATGCAGAGGGACATGGAAAGACTTGTCTGAAGCTTATCCCCTGCACTGGGGTCAGGTCGGGAAGGGACGGCACAGAGGTGAGCAGGAACCAACCGGCCTCTCTGTGGTGGGGCTGGCCCCGGGGCAGGCGTGGGGGTGATGGCTGGAAGTGGGAGGGCGCGTGAGTTGGCACCAGCCAGCGGTGGAGGCAGAGACTCAGAGGTCAGGGATCTCTCTCTCTGTCTCTGTCTCTCTCTCTCTCCCTCAGGGAGCTGAGGAGAGTAAGGTGGCGCCCCCTGCCCACCTCGCCTACCTCTCCATGGGCCCTTCTTTCTCTGGCCGCTCCGGGAGCCCTGCGGGCTTGGGTTCAAGCCCCCACACACCGCACAGGCCAAGGGCGCATGCGCGACCGCCGGGGCCTAGGGCTGGCCTCGGGGGGCGGGGGGGTCCTCAGTGAAGGCCCCGCCCTCCCTCCAGGCTCTGACCCAGCTGCAGCTCTTCCATCGCCGCCCTTCTGGACTCGGCTTCAGCTGTCTCCCTCCCCTCCCCCACTCCCACTCAGCTTGCAGGCCGCTTCCCTGCCTTGAAAGCATTGCTCTGGCCCTGAGGGCCACAGACCTACTGGGCTTCAAGCTCAAGGCTCTGCCTGGGCCTGCTGCTTCGGCCAGGGGCTCATTTTTTCCTGGAAAGACAAAGCCATGGCCTCACCCCACGCCTGCACTTTGCCACGGCAGGCAGCCCAGATGTAGGAAAGGCTCTGTGGAGTCAGAAGTGCCGAGACAGGCAGATGGCACCAGAGGGTTTGGGGGCCAGGGCGCAACTGGGCTAGCCCCTCCTCCCGGGAGTCGGGGAGGCCCGGCCTTCCTAGTGCCCAGGCCACGGCTCCGGGGAGAAACCCGCCATGGAGGGCACGCGGGAGGCCCTCTGCCTGAGGTGGCAGGTGTCACGCCAGGGCCACTGCAAGCCTGGCTCGGCTTGCCTGCTTTCTCCAAAGGAGGCTGGCCGACCAGCCGAACCTGGCACCTGGGCCAGGCCCCTTCCAAGGGGACGAGTTCCAGAGGATAGAGCCCTGGGGGCGGCTGCCAAGTCTCCTGGGGCGTGTGCTGGGCCCCCGTCAGAGGAGGAAGCAGCCTGGTAAACGGTGTGCCAGGCCTGAGATCTGGAGGCCTCCCACACCCGGGGCCCTGTCCTGCCCAGGCCCCCCGAGGGAGGACGATGGTCGGGCAGTGGCGAGCGGGGTGGGGCTGGCGCCGAGCCTGCCCTTGGATGCCCCGGGGAAGGGCGCCGGGGGATGGGCTGCCCCTGGCCAGGTCTGAGGGACCGACCCAGCTCGGGGCTGTCGGGGGCAGAGAGAGAACCCCCCTCCGCCCTTTCCCTTCAGGTTCTTAGGGCTGGCCAAATCCTTCCCAAGACAGCTTGTCTGGAGAAAATCAGACCCAGCTGAAGAAGATGTGTCCATGGGGGAAACCCGGGAAACTGAGTCTCCCCACACAATAGCAGAGATTCTCATCTTGCATCCTCTCCTGAGCTAATGACAAAGGTGGATGTCCCGGGTGGGCCTGTGGAATGGGAGAGGGGAGGAAGTCTATTGTCATGCAGAGGGACATGGAAAGACTTGTCTGAAGCTTATCCCCTGCACTGGGGTCAGGTCGGGAAGGGACGGCACAGAGGTGAGCAGGAACCAACCGGCCTCTCTGTGGTGGGGCTGGCCCCGGGGCAGGCGTGGGGGTGATGGCTGGAAGTGGGATGGCGCGTGAGTTGGCACCAGCCAGCGGTGGAGGCAGAGACTCAGAGGTCAGGGATCTCTCTCTCTGTCTCTGTCTCTCTCTCTCTCCCTCAGGGAGCTGAGGAGAGTAAGGTGGCGCCCCCTGCCCACCTCGCCTACCTCTCCATGGGCCCTTCTTTCTCTGGCCGCTCCGGGAGCCCTGCGGGCTTGGGTTCAAGCCCCCACACACCGCACAGGCCAAGGGCGCATGCGCGACCGCCGGGGCCTAGGGCTGGCCTCGGGGGGCGGGGGGGTCCTCAGTGAAGGCCCCGCCCTCCCTCCAGGCTCTGACCCAGCTGCAGCTCTTCCATCGCCGCCCTTCTGGACTCGGCTTCAGCTGTCTCCCTCCCCTCCCCCACTCCCACTCAGCTTGCAGGCCGCTTCCCTGCCTTGAAAGCATTGCTCTGGCCCTGAGGGCCACAGACCTACTGGGCTTCAAGCTCAAGGCTCTGCCTGGGCCTGCTGCTTCGGCCAGGGGCTCATTTTTTCCTGGAAAGACAAAGCCATGGCCTCACCCCACGCCTGCACTTTTCCACAGGCAGGCAGCCCAGATGTAGGAAAGGCTCTGTGGAGTCAGAAGTGCCGAGACAGGCAGATGGCACCAGAGGGTTTGGGGGCCAGGGCGCAACTGGGCTAGCCCCTCCTCCCGGGAGTCGGGGAGGCCCGGCCTTCCTAGTGCCCAGGCCACGGCTCCGGGGAGAAACCCGCCATGGAGGGCACGCGGGAGGCCCTCTGCCTGAGGTGGCAGGTGTCACGCCAGGGCCACTGCAAGCCTGGCTCGGCTTGCCTGCTTTCTCCAAAGGAGGCTGGCCGACCAGCCGAACCTGGCACCTGGGCCAGGCCCCTTCCAAGGGGACGAGTTCCAGAGGCTAGAGCCTGGGGGCGGCTGCCAAGTCTCCTGGGGCGTGTGCTGGGCCCCCGTCAGAGGAGGAAGCAGCCTGGTAAACGGTGTGCCAGGCCTGAGATCTGGAGGCCTCCCACACCCGGGGCCCTGTCCTGCCCAGGCCCCCCGAGGGAGGACGATGGTCGGGCAGTGGCGAGCGGGGTGGGGCTGGCGCCGAGCCTGCCCTTGGATGCCCCGGGGAAGGGCGCCGGGGGATGGGCTGCCCCTGGCCAGGTCTGAGGGAGCGACCCAGCTCGGGGCTGTCGGGGGCAGAGAGAGAACCCCCCTCCGCCCTTTCCCTTCAGGTTCTTAGGGCTGGCCAAATCCTTCCCAAGACAGCTTGTCTGGAGAAAATCAGACCCAGCTGAAGAACATGTGTCCATGGGGGAAACCCGGGAAACTGAGTCTCCCCACACAATAGCAGAGATTCTCATCTTGCATCCTCTCCTGAGCTAATGACAAAGGTGGATGTCCCGGGTGGGCCTGTGGAATGGGAGAGGGGAGGAAGTCTATTGTCATGCAGAGGGACATGGAAAGACTTGTCTGAAGCTTATCCCCTGCACTGGGGTCAGGTCGGGAAGGGACGGCACAGAGGTGAGCAGGAACCAACCGGCCTCTCTGTGGTGGGGCTGGCCCCGGGGCAGGCGTGGGGGTGATGGCTGGAAGTGGGATGGCGCGTGAGTTGGCACCAGCCAGCGGTGGAGGCAGAGACTCAGAGGTCAGGGATCTCTCTCTCTGTCTCTGTCTCTCTCTCTCTCCCTCAGGGAGCTGAGGAGAGTAAGGTGGCGCCCCCTGCCCACCTCGCCTACCTCTCCATGGGCCCTTCTTTCTCTGGCCGCTCCGGGAGCCCTGCGGGCTTGGGTTCAAGCCCCCACACACCGCACAGGCCAAGGGCGCATGCGCGACCGCCGGGGCCTAGGGCTGGCCTCGGGGGGCGGGGGGGTCCTCAGTGAAGGCCCCGCCCTCCCTCCAGGCTCTGACCCAGCTGCAGCTCTTCCATCGCCGCCCTTCTGGACTCGGCTTCAGCTGTCTCCCTCCCCTCCCCCACTCCCACTCAGCTTGCAGGCCGCTTCCCTGCCTTGAAAGCATTGCTCTGGCCCTGAGGGCCACAGACCTACTGGGCTTCAAGCTCAAGGCTCTGCCTGGGCCTGCTGCTTCGGCCAGGGGCTCATTTTTTCCTGGAAAGACAAAGCCATGGCCTCACCCCACGCCTGCACTTTGCCACGGCAGGCAGCCCAGATGTAGGAAAGGCTCTGTGGAGTCAGAAGTGCCGAGACAGGCAGATGGCACCAGAGGGTTTGGGGGCCAGGGCGCAACTGGGCTAGCCCCTCCTCCCGGGAGTCGGGGAGGCCCGGCCTTCCTAGTGCCCAGGCCACGGCTCCGGGGAGAAACCCGCCATGGAGGGCACGCGGGAGGCCCTCTGCCTGAGGTGGCAGGTGTCACGCCAGGGCCACTGCAAGCCTGGCTCGGCTTGCCTGCTTTCTCCAAAGGAGGCTGGCCGACCAGCCGAACCTGGCACCTGGGCCAGGCCCCTTCCAAGGGGACGAGTTCCAGAGGATAGAGCCCTGGGGGCGGCTGCCAAGTCTCCTGGGGCGTGTGCTGGGCCCCCGTCAGAGGAGGAAGCAGCCTGGTAAACGGTGTGCCAGGCCTGAGATCTGGAGGCCTCCCACAGCCGGGTCCCTGTCCTGCCCAGGCCCCCCGAGGGAGGACGATGGTCGGGCAGTGGCGAGCGGGGTGGGGCTGGCGCCGAGCCTGCCCTTGGATGCCCCGGGGAAGGGCGCCGGGGGATGGGCTGCCCCTGGCCAGGTCTGAGGGAGCGACCCAGCTCGGGGCTGTCGGGGGCAGAGAGAGAACCCCCCTCCGCCCTTTCCCTTCAGGTTCTTAGGGCTGGCCAAATCCTTCCCAAGACAGCTTGTCTGGAGAAAATCAGACCCAGCTGAAGAACATGTGTCCATGGGGGAAACCCGGGAAACTGAGTCTCCCCACACAATAGCAGAGATTCTCATCTTGCATCCTCTCCTGAGCTAATGACAAAGGTGGATGTCCCGGGTGGGCCTGTGGAATGGGAGAGGGGAGGAAGTCTATTGTCATGCAGAGGGACATGGAAAGACTTGTCTGAAGCTTATCCCCTGCACTGGGGTCAGGTCGGGAAGGGACGGCACAGAGGTGAGCAGGAACCAACCGGCCTCTCTGTGGTGGGGCTGGCCCCGGGGCAGGCGTGGGGGTGATGGCTGGAAGTGGGATGGCGCGTGAGTTGGCACCAGCCAGCGGTGGAGGCAGAGACTCAGAGGTCAGGGATCTCTCTCTCTGTCTCTGTCTCTCTCTCTCTCCCTCAGGGAGCTGAGGAGAGTAAGGTGGCGCCCCCTGCCCACCTCGCCTACCTCTCCATGGGCCCTTCTTTCTCTGGCCGCTCCGGGAGCCCTGCGGGCTTGGGTTCAAGCCCCCACACACCGCACAGGCCAAGGGCGCATGCGCGACCGCCGGGGCCTAGGGCTGGCCTCGGGGGGCGGGGGGGGTCCTCAGTGAAGGCCCCGCCCTCCCTCCAGGCTCTGACCCAGCTGCAGCTCTTCCATCGCCGCCCTTCTGGACTCGGCTTCAGCTGTCTCCCTCCCCTCCCCCACTCCCACTCAGCTTGCAGGCCGCTTCCCTGCCTTGAAAGCATTGCTCTGGCCCTGAGGGCCACAGACCTACTGGGCTTCAAGCTCAAGGCTCTGCCTGGGCCTGCTGCTTCGGCCAGGGGCTCATTTTTTCCTGGAAAGACAAAGCCATGGCCTCACCCCACGCCTGCACTTTGCCACGGCAGGCAGCCCAGATGTAGGAAAGGCTCTGTGGAGTCAGAAGTGCCGAGACAGGCAGATGGCACCAGAGGGTTTGGGGGCCAGGGCGCAACTGGGCTAGCCCCTCCTCCCGGGAGTCGGGGAGGCCCGGCCTTCCTAGTGCCCAGGCCACGGCTCCGGGGAGAAACCCGCCATGGAGGGCACGCGGGAGGCCCTCTGCCTGAGGTGGCAGGTGTCACGCCAGGGCCACTGCAAGCCTGGCTCGGCTTGCCTGCTTTCTCCAAAGGAGGCTGGCCGACCAGCCGAACCTGGCACCTGGGCCAGGCCCCTTCCAAGGGGACGAGTTCCAGAGGCTAGAGCCCTGGGGGCGGCTGCCAAGTCTCCTGGGGCGTGTGCTGGGCCCCCGTCAGAGGAGGAAGCAGCCTGGTAAACGGTGTGCCAGGCCTGAGATCTGGAGGCCTCCCACACCCGGGGCCCTGTCCTGCCCAGGCCCCCCGAGGGAGGACGATGGTCGGGCAGTGGCGAGCGGGGTGGGGCTGGCGCCGAGCCTGCCCTTGGATGCCCCGGGGAAGGGCGCCGGGGGATGGGCTGCCCCTGGCCAGGTCTGAGGGAGCGACCCAGCTCGGGGCTGTCGGGGGCAGAGAGAGAACCCCCCTCCGCCCTTTCCCTTCAGGTTCTTAGGGCTGGCCAAATCCTTCCCAAGACAGCTTGTCTGGAGAAAATCAGACCCAGCTGAAGAACATGTGTCCATGGGGGAAACCCGGGAAACTGAGTCTCCCCACACAATAGCAGAGATTCTCATCTTGCATCCTCTCCTGAGCTAATGACAAAGGTGGATGTCCCGGGTGGGCCTGTGGAATGGGAGAGGGGAGGAAGTCTATTGTCATGCAGAGGGACATGGAAAGACTTGTCTGAAGCTTATCCCCTGCACTGGGGTCAGGTCGGGAAGGGACGGCACAGAGGTGAGCAGGAACCAACCGGCCTCTCTGTGGTGGGGCTGGCCCCGGGGCAGGCGTGGGGGTGATGGCTGGAAGTGGGATGGCGCGTGAGTTGGCACCAGCCAGCGGTGGAGGCAGAGACTCAGAGGTCAGGGATCTCTCTCTCTGTCTCTGTCTCTCTCTCTCTCCCTCAGGGAGCTGAGGAGAGTAAGGTGGCGCCCCCTGCCCACCTCGCCTACCTCTCCATGGGCCCTTCTTTCTCTGGCCGCTCCGGGAGCCCTGCGGGCTTGGGTTCAAGCCCCCACACACCGCACAGGCCAAGGGCGCATGCGCGACCGCCGGGGCCTAGGGCTGGCCTCGGGGGGCGGGGGGGTCCTCAGTGAAGGCCCCGCCCTCCCTCCAGGCTCTGACCCAGCTGCAGCTCTTCCATCGCCGCCCTTCTGGACTCGGCTTCAGCTGTCTCCCTCCCCTCCCCCACTCCCACTCAGCTTGCAGGCCGCTTCCCTGCCTTGAAAGCATTGCTCTGGCCCTGAGGGCCACAGACCTACTGGGCTTCAAGCTCAAGGGCCTGCTGCCTGGGCCTGCTGCTTCGGCCAGGGGCTCATTTTTTCCTGGAAAGACAAAGCCATGGCCTCACCCCACGCCTGCACTTTGCCACGGCAGGCAGCCCAGATGTAGGAAAGGCTCTGTGGAGTCAGAAGTGCCGAGACAGGCAGATGGCACCAGAGGGTTTGGGGGCCAGGGCGCAACTGGGCTAGCCCCTCCTCCCGGGAGTCGGGGAGGCCCGGCCTTCCTAGTGCCCAGGCCACGGCTCCGGGGAGAAACCCGCCATGGAGGGCACGCGGGAGGCCCTCTGCCTGAGGTGGCAGGTGTCACGCCAGGGCCACTGCAAGCCTGGCTCGGCTTGCCTGCTTTCTCCAAAGGAGGCTGGCCGACCAGCCGAACCTGGCACCTGGGCCAGGCCCCTTCCAAGGGGACGAGTTCCAGAGGATAGAGCCCTGGGGGCGGCTGCCAAGTCTCCTGGGGCGTGTGCTGGGCCCCCGTCAGAGGAGGAAGCAGCCTGGTAAACGGTGTGCCAGGCCTGAGATCTGGAGGCCTCCCACAGCCGGGTCCCTGTCCTGCCCAGGCCCCCCGAGGGAGGACGATGGTCGGGCAGTGGCGAGCGGGGTGGGGCTGGCGCCGAGCCTGCCCTTGGATGCCCCGGGGAAGGGCGCCGGGGGATGGGCTGCCCCTGGCCAGGTCTGAGGGAGCGACCCAGCTCGGGGCTGTCGGGGGCAGAGAGAGAACCCCCCTCCGCCCTTTCCCTTCAGGTTCTTAGGGCTGGCCAAATCCTTCCCAAGACAGCTTGTCTGGAGAAAATCAGACCCAGCTGAAGAACATGTGTCCATGGGGGAAACCCGGGAAACTGAGTCTCCCCACACAATAGCAGAGATTCTCATCTTGCATCCTCTCCTGAGCTAATGACAAAGGTGGATGTCCCGGGTGGGCCTGTGGAATGGGAGAGGGGAGGAAGTCTATTGTCATGCAGAGGGACATGGAAAGACTTGTCTGAAGCTTCTCCCCTGCACTGGGGTCAGGTCGGGAAGGGACGGCACAGAGGTGAGCAGGAACCAACCGGCCTCTCTGTGGTGGGGCTGGCCCCGGGGCAGGCGTGGGGGTGATGGCTGGAAGTGGGATGGCGCGTGAGTTGGCACCAGCCAGCGGTGGAGGCAGAGACTCAGAGGTCAGGGATCTCTCTCTCTGTCTCTGTCTCTCTCTCTCTCCCTCAGGGAGCTGAGGAGAGTAAGGTGGCGCCCCCTGCCCACCTCGCCTACCTCTCCATGGGCCCTTCTTTCTCTGGCCGCTCCGGGAGCCCTGCGGGCTTGGGTTCAAGCCCCCACACACCGCACAGGCCAAGGGCGCATGCGCGACCGCCGGGGCCTAGGGCTGGCCTCGGGGGGCGGGGGGGTCCTCAGTGAAGGCCCCGCCCTCCCTCCAGGCTCTGACCCAGCTGCAGCTCTTCCATCGCCGCCCTTCTGGACTCGGCTTCAGCTGTCTCCCTCCCCTCCCCCACTCCCACTCAGCTTGCAGGCCGCTTCCCTGCCTTGAAAGCATTGCTCTGGCCCTGAGGGCCACAGACCTACTGGGCTTCAAGCTCAAGGCTCTGCCTGGGCCTGCTGCTTCGGCCAGGGGCTCATTTTTTCCTGGAAAGACAAAGCCATGGCCTCACCCCACGCCTGCACTTTGCCACGGCAGGCAGCCCAGATGTAGGAAAGGCTCTGTGGAGTCAGAAGTGCCGAGACAGGCAGATGGCACCAGAGGGTTTGGGGGCCAGGGCGCAACTGGGCTAGCCCCTCCTCCCGGGAGTCGGGGAGGCCCGGCCTTCCTAGTGCCCAGGCCACGGCTCCGGGGAGAAACCCGCCATGGAGGGCACGCGGGAGGCCCTCTGCCTGAGGTGGCAGGTGTCACGCCAGGGCCACTGCAAGCCTGGCTCGGCTTGCCTGCTTTCTCCAAAGGAGGCTGGCCGACCAGCCGAACCTGGCACCTGGGCCAGGCCCCTTCCAAGGGGACGAGTTCCAGAGGATAGAGCCCTGGGGGCGGCTGCCAAGTCTCCTGGGGCGTGTGCTGGGCCCCCGTCAGAGGAGGAAGCAGCCTGGTAAACGGTGTGCCAGGCCTGAGATCTGGAGGCCTCCCACACCCGGGGCCCTGTCCTGCCCAGGCCCGCCGAGGGAGGACGATGGTCGGGCAGTGGCGAGCGGGGTGGGGCTGGCGCCGAGCCTGCCCTTGGATGCCCCGGGGAAGGGCGCCGGGGGATGGGCTGCCCCTGGCCAGGTCTGAGGGACCGACCCAGCTCGGGGCTGTCGGGGGCAGAGAGAGAACCCCCCTCCGCCCTTTCCCTTCAGGTTCTTAGGGCTGGCCAAATCCTTCCCAAGACAGCTTGTCTGGAGAAAATCAGACCCAGCTGAAGAACATGTGTCCATGGGGGAAACCCGGGAAACTGAGTCTCCCCACACAATAGCAGAGATTCTCATCTTGCATCCTCTCCTGAGCTAATGACAAAGGTGGATGTCCCGGGTGGGCCTGTGGAATGGGAGAGGGGAGGAAGTCTATTGTCATGCAGAGGGACATGGAAAGACTTGTCTGAAGCTTATCCCCTGCACTGGGGTCAGGTCGGGAAGGGACGGCACAGAGGTGAGCAGGAACCAACCGGCCTCTCTGTGGTGGGGCTGGCCCCGGGGCAGGCGTGGGGGTGATGGCTGGAAGTGGGAGGGCGCGTGAGTTGGCACCAGCCAGCGGTGGAGGCAGAGACTCAGAGGTCAGGGATCTCTCTCTCTGTCTCTGTCTCTCTCTCTCTCCCTCAGGGAGCTGAGGAGAGTAAGGTGGCGCCCCCTGCCCACCTCGCCTACCTCTCCATGGGCCCTTCTTTCTCTGGCCGCTCCGGGAGCCCTGCGGGCTTGGGTTCAAGCCCCCACACACCGCACAGGCCAAGGGCGCATGCGCGACCGCCGGGGCCTAGGGCTGGCCTCGGGGGGCGGGGGGGTCCTCAGTGAAGGCCCCGCCCTCCCTCCAGGCTCTGACCCAGCTGCAGCTCTTCCATCGCCGCCCTTCTGGACTCGGCTTCAGCTGTCTCCCTCCCCTCCCCCACTCCCACTCAGCTTGCAGGCCGCTTCCCTGCCTTGAAAGCATTGCTCTGGCCCTGAGGGCCACAGACCTACTGGGCTTCAAGCTCAAGGGCCTGCTGCCTGGGCCTGCTGCTTCGGCCAGGGGCTCATTTTTTCCTGGAAAGACAAAGCCATGGCCTCACCCCACGCCTGCACTTTGCCACGGCAGGCAGCCCAGATGTAGGAAAGGCTCTGTGGAGTCAGAAGTGCCGAGACAGGCAGATGGCACCAGAGGGTTTGGGGGCCAGGGCGCAACTGGGCTAGCCCCTCCTCCCGGGAGTCGGGGAGGCCCGGCCTTCCTAGTGCCCAGGCCACGGCTCCGGGGAGAAACCCGCCATGGAGGGCACGCGGGAGGCCCTCTGCCTGAGGTGGCAGGTGTCACGCCAGGGCCACTGCAAGCCTGGCTCGGCTTGCCTGCTTTCTCCAAAGGAGGCTGGCCGACCAGCCGAACCTGGCACCTGGGCCAGGCCCCTTCCAAGGGGACGAGTTCCAGAGGATAGAGCCCTGGGGGCGGCTGCCAAGTCTCCTGGGGCGTGTGCTGGGCCCCCGTCAGAGGAGGAAGCAGCCTGGTAAACGGTGTGCCAGGCCTGAGATCTGGAGGCCTCCCACACCCGGGGCCCTGTCCTGCCCAGGCCCCCCGAGGGAGGACGATGGTCGGGCAGTGGCGAGCGGGGTGGGGCTGGCGCCGAGCCTGCCCTTGGATGCCCCGGGGAAGGGCGCCGGGGGATGGGCTGCCCCTGGCCAGGTCTGAGGGAGCGACCCAGCTCGGGGCTGTCGGGGGCAGAGAGAGAACCCCCCTCCGCCCTTTCCCTTCAGGTTCTTAGGGCTGGCCAAATCCTTCCCAAGACAGCTTGTCTGGAGAAAATCAGACCCAGCTGAAGAACATGTGTCCATGGGGGAAACCCGGGAAACTGAGTCTCCCCACACAATAGCAGAGATTCTCATCTTGCATCCTCTCCTGAGCTAATGACAAAGGTGGATGTCCCGGGTGGGCCTGTGGAATGGGAGAGGGGAGGAAGTCTATTGTCATGCAGAGGGACATGGAAAGACTTGTCTGAAGCTTCTCCCCTGCACTGGGGTCAGGTCGGGAAGGGACGGCACAGAGGTGAGCAGGAACCAACCGGCCTCTCTGTGGTGGGGCTGGCCCCGGGGCAGGCGTGGGGGTGATGGCTGGAAGTGGGATGGCGCGTGAGTTGGCACCAGCCAGCGGTGGAGGCAGAGACTCAGAGGTCAGGGATCTCTCTCTCTGTCTCTGTCTCTCTCTCTCTCCCTCAGGGAGCTGAGGAGAGTAAGGTGGCGCCCCCTGCCCACCTCGCCTACCTCTCCATGGGCCCTTCTTTCTCTGGCCGCTCCGGGAGCCCTGCGGGCTTGGGTTCAAGCCCCCACACACCGCACAGGCCAAGGGCGCATGCGCGACCGCCGGGGCCTAGGGCTGGCCTCGGGGGGCGGGGGGGTCCTCAGTGAAGGCCCCGCCCTCCCTCCAGGCTCTGACCCAGCTGCAGCTCTTCCATCGCCGCCCTTCTGGACTCGGCTTCAGCTGTCTCCCTCCCCTCCCCCACTCCCACTCAGCTTGCAGGCCGCTTCCCTGCCTTGAAAGCATTGCTCTGGCCCTGAGGGCCACAGACCTACTGGGCTTCAAGCTCAAGGCTCTGCCTGGGCCTGCTGCTTCGGCCAGGGGCTCATTTTTTCCTGGAAAGACAAAGCCATGGCCTCACCCCACGCCTGCACTTTGCCACGGCAGGCAGCCCAGATGTAGGAAAGGCTCTGTGGAGTCAGAAGTGCCGAGACAGGCAGATGGCACCAGAGGGTTTGGGGGCCAGGGCGCAACTGGGCTAGCCCCTCCTCCCGGGAGTCGGGGAGGCCCGGCCTTCCTAGTGCCCAGGCCACGGCTCCGGGGAGAAACCCGCCATGGAGGGCACGCGGGAGGCCCTCTGCCTGAGGTGGCAGGTGTCACGCCAGGGCCACTGCAAGCCTGGCTCGGCTTGCCTGCTTTCTCCAAAGGAGGCTGGCCGACCAGCCGAACCTGGCACCTGGGCCAGGCCCCTTCCAAGGGGACGAGTTCCAGAGGATAGAGCCCTGGGGGCGGCTGCCAAGTCTCCTGGGGCGTGTGCTGGGCCCCCGTCAGAGGAGGAAGCAGCCTGGTAAACGGTGTGCCAGGCCTGAGATCTGGAGGCCTCCCACACCCGGGGCCCTGTCCTGCCCAGGCCCCCCGAGGGAGGACGATGGTCGGGCAGTGGCGAGCGGGGTGGGGCTGGCGCCGAGCCTGCCCTTGGATGCCCCGGGGAAGGGCGCCGGGGGATGGGCTGCCCCTGGCCAGGTCTGAGGGAGCGACCCAGCTCGGGGCTGTCGGGGGCAGAGAGAGAACCCCCCTCCGCCCTTTCCCTTCAGGTTCTTAGGGCTGGCCAAATCCTTCCCAAGACAGCTTGTCTGGAGAAAATCAGACCCAGCTGAAGAACATGTGTCCATGGGGGAAACCCGGGAAACTGAGTCTCCCCACACAATAGCAGAGATTCTCATCTTGCATCCTCTCCTGAGCTAATGACAAAGGTGGATGTCCCGGGTGGGCCTGTGGAATGGGAGAGGGGAGGAAGTCTATTGTCATGCAGAGGGACATGGAAAGACTTGTCTGAAGCTTATCCCCTGCACTGGGGTCAGGTCGGGAAGGGACGGCACAGAGGTGAGCAGGAACCAACCGGCCTCTCTGTGGTGGGGCTGGCCCCGGGGCAGGCGTGGGGGTGATGGCTGGAAGTGGGAGGGCGCGTGAGTTGGCACCAGCCAGCGGTGGAGGCAGAGACTCAGAGGTCAGGGATCTCTCTCTCTGTCTCTGTCTCTCTCTCTCTCCCTCAGGGAGCTGAGGAGAGTAAGGTGGCGCCCCCTGCCCACCTCGCCTACCTCTCCATGGGCCCTTCTTTCTCTGGCCGCTCCGGGAGCCCTGCGGGCTTGGGTTCAAGCCCCCACACACCGCACAGGCCAAGGGCGCATGCGCGACCGCCGGGGCCTAGGGCTGGCCTCGGGGGGCGGGGGGGTCCTCAGTGAAGGCCCCGCCCTCCCTCCAGGCTCTGACCCAGCTGCAGCTCTTCCATCGCCGCCCTTCTGGACTCGGCTTCAGCTGTCTCCCTCCCCTCCCCCACTCCCACTCAGCTTGCAGGCCGCTTCCCTGCCTTGAAAGCATTGCTCTGGCCCTGAGGGCCACAGACCTACTGGGCTTCAAGCTCAAGGCTCTGCCTGGGCCTGCTGCTTCGGCCAGGGGCTCATTTTTTCCTGGAAAGACAAAGCCATGGCCTCACCCCACGCCTGCACTTTGCCACGGCAGGCAGCCCAGATGTAGGAAAGGCTCTGTGGAGTCAGAAGTGCCGAGACAGGCAGATGGCACCAGAGGGTTTGGGGGCCAGGGCGCAACTGGGCTAGCCCCTCCTCCCGGGAGTCGGGGAGGCCCGGCCTTCCTAGTGCCCAGGCCACGGCTCCGGGGAGAAACCCGCCATGGAGGGCACGCGGGAGGCCCTCTGCCTGAGGTGGCAGGTGTCACGCCAGGGCCACTGCAAGCCTGGCTCGGCTTGCCTGCTTTCTCCAAAGGAGGCTGGCCGACCAGCCGAACCTGGCACCTGGGCCAGGCCCCTTCCAAGGGGACGAGTTCCAGAGGATAGAGCCCTGGGGGCGGCTGCCAAGTCTCCTGGGGCGTGTGCTGGGCCCCCGTCAGAGGAGGAAGCAGCCTGGTAAACGGTGTGCCAGGCCTGAGATCTGGAGGCCTCCCACACCCGGGGCCCTGTCCTGCCCAGGCCCCCCGAGGGAGGACGATGGTCGGGCAGTGGCGAGCGGGGTGGGGCTGGCGCCGAGCCTGCCCTTGGATGCCCCGGGGAAGGGCGCGGGGGGATGGGCTGCCCCTGGCCAGGTCTGAGGGACCGACCCAGCTCGGGGCTGTCGGGGGCAGAGAGAGAACCCCCCTCCGCCCTTTCCCTTCAGGTTCTTAGGGCTGGCCAAATCCTTCCCAAGACAGCTTGTCTGGAGAAAATCAGACCCAGCTGAAGAACATGTGTCCATGGGGGAAACCCGGGAAACTGAGTCTCCCCACACAATAGCAGAGATTCTCATCTTGCATCCTCTCCTGAGCTAATGACAAAGGTGGATGTCCCGGGTGGGCCTGTGGAATGGGAGAGGGGAGGAAGTCTATTGTCATGCAGAGGGACATGGAAAGACTTGTCTGAAGCTTATCCCCTGCACTGGGGTCAGGTCGGGAAGGGACGGCACAGAGGTGAGCAGGAACCAACCGGCCTCTCTGTGGTGGGGCTGGCCCCGGGGCAGGCGTGGGGGTGATGGCTGGAAGTGGGAGGGCGCGTGAGTTGGCACCAGCCAGCGGTGGAGGCAGAGACTCAGAGGTCAGGGATCTCTCTCTCTGTCTCTGTCTCTCTCTCTCTCCCTCAGGGAGCTGAGGAGAGTAAGGTGGCGCCCCCTGCCCACCTCGCCTACCTCTCCATGGGCCCTTCTTTCTCTGGCCGCTCCGGGAGCCCTGCGGGCTTGGGTTCAAGCCCCCACACACCGCACAGGCCAAGGGCGCATGCGCGACCGCCGGGGCCTAGGGCTGGCCTCGGGGGGCGGGGGGGTCCTCAGTGAAGGCCCCGCCCTCCCTCCAGGCTCTGACCCAGCTGCAGCTCTTCCATCGCCGCCCTTCTGGACTCGGCTTCAGCTGTCTCCCTCCCCTCCCCCACTCCCACTCAGCTTGCAGGCCGCTTCCCTGCCTTGAAAGCATTGCTCTGGCCCTGAGGGCCACAGACCTACTGGGCTTCAAGCTCAAGGCTCTGCCTGGGCCTGCTGCTTCGGCCAGGGGCTCATTTTTTCCTGGAAAGACAAAGCCATGGCCTCACCCCACGCCTGCACTTTGCCACGGCAGGCAGCCCAGATGTAGGAAAGGCTCTGTGGAGTCAGAAGTGCCGAGACAGGCAGATGGCACCAGAGGGTTTGGGGGCCAGGGCGCAACTGGGCTAGCCCCTCCTCCCGGGAGTCGGGGAGGCCCGGCCTTCCTAGTGCCCAGGCCACGGCTCCGGGGAGAAACCCGCCATGGAGGGCACGCGGGAGGCCCTCTGCCTGAGGTGGCAGGTGTCACGCCAGGGCCACTGCAAGCCTGGCTCGGCTTGCCTGCTTTCTCCAAAGGAGGCTGGCCGACCAGCCGAACCTGGCACCTGGGCCAGGCCCCTTCCAAGGGGACGAGTTCCAGAGGATAGAGCCCTGGGGGCGGCTGCCAAGTCTCCTGGGGCGTGTGCTGGGCCCCCGTCAGAGGAGGAAGCAGCCTGGTAAACGGTGTGCCAGGCCTGAGATCTGGAGGCCTCCCACACCCGGGGCCCTGTCCTGCCCAGCCCCCCCGAGGGAGGACGATGGTCGGGCAGTGGCGAGCGGGGTGGGGCTGGCGCCGAGCCTGCCCTTGGATGCCCCGGGGAAGGGCGCCAGGGGATGGGCTGCCCCTGGCCAGGTCTGAGGGAGCGACCCAGCTCGGGGCTGTCGGGGGCAGAGAGAGAACCCCCCTCCGCCCTTTCCCTTCAGGTTCTTAGGGCTGGCCAAATCCTTCCCAAGACAGCTTGTCTGGAGAAAATCAGACCCAGCTGAAGAACATGTGTCCATGGGGGAAACCCGGGAAACTGAGTCTCCCCACACAATAGCAGAGATTCTCATCTTGCATCCTCTCCTGAGCTAATGACAAAGGTGGATGTCCCGGGTGGGCCTGTGGAATGGGAGAGGGGAGGAAGTCTATTGTCATGCAGAGGGACATGGAAAGACTTGTCTGAAGCTTATCCCCTGCACTGGGGTCAGGTCGGGAAGGGACGGCACAGAGGTGAGCAGGAACCAACCGGCCTCTCTGTGGTGGGGCTGGCCCCGGGGCAGGCGTGGGGGTGATGGCTGGAAGTGGGAGGGCGCGTGAGTTGGCACCAGCCAGCGGTGGAGGCAGAGACTCAGAGGTCAGGGATCTCTCTCTCTGTCTCTGTCTCTCTCTCTCTCCCTCAGGGAGCTGAGGAGAGTAAGGTGGCGCCCCCTGCCCACCTCGCCTACCTCTCCATGGGCCCTTCTTTCTCTGGCCGCTCCGGGAGCCCTGCGGGCTTGGGTTCAAGCCCCCACACACCGCACAGGCCAAGGGCGCATGCGCGACCGCCGGGGCCTAGGGCTGGCCTCGGGGGGCGGGGGGGTCCTCAGTGAAGGCCCCGCCCTCCCTCCAGGCTCTGACCCAGCTGCAGCTCTTCCATCGCCGCCCTTCTGGACTCGGCTTCAGCTGTCTCCCTCCCCTCCCCCACTCCCACTCAGCTTGCAGGCCGCTTCCCTGCCTTGAAAGCATTGCTCTGGCCCTGAGGGCCACAGACCTACTGGGCTTCAAGCTCAAGGCTCTGCCTGGGCCTGCTGCTTCGGCCAGGGGCTCATTTTTTCCTGGAAAGACAAAGCCATGGCCTCACCCCACGCCTGCACTTTGCCACGGCAGGCAGCCCAGATGTAGGAAAGGCTCTGTGGAGTCAGAAGTGCCGAGACAGGCAGATGGCACCAGAGGGTTTGGGGGCCAGGGCGCAACTGGGCTAGCCCCTCCTCCCGGGAGTCGGGGAGGCCCGGCCTTCCTAGTGCCCAGGCCACGGCTCCGGGGAGAAACCCGCCATGGAGGGCACGCGGGAGGCCCTCTGCCTGAGGTGGCAGGTGTCACGCCAGGGCCACTGCAAGCCTGGCTCGGCTTGCCTGCTTTCTCCAAAGGAGGCTGGCCGACCAGCCGAACCTGGCACCTGGGCCAGGCCCCTTCCAAGGGGACGAGTTCCAGAGGATAGAGCCCTGGGGGCGGCTGCCAAGTCTCCTGGGGCGTGTGCTGGGCCCCCGTCAGAGGAGGAAGCAGCCTGGTAAACGGTGTGCCAGGCCTGAGATCTGGAGGCCTCCCACACCCGGGGCCCTGTCCTGCCCAGGCCCCCCGAGGGAGGACGATGGTCGGGCAGTGGCGAGCGGGGTGGGGCTGGCGCCGAGCCTGCCCTTGGATGCCCCGGGGAAGGGCGCCGGGGGATGGGCTGCCCCTGGCCAGGTCTGAGGGACCGACCCAGCTCGGGGCTGTCGGGGGCAGAGAGAGAACCCCCCTCCGCCCTTTCCCTTCAGGTTCTTAGGGCTGGCCAAATCCTTCCCAAGACAGCTTGTCTGGAGAAAATCAGACCCAGCTGAAGAAGATGTGTCCATGGGGGAAACCCGGGAAACTGAGTCTCCCCACACAATAGCAGAGATTCTCATCTTGCATCCTCTCCTGAGCTAATGACAAAGGTGGATGTCCCGGGTGGGCCTGTGGAATGGGAGAGGGGAGGAAGTCTATTGTCATGCAGAGGGACATGGAAAGACTTGTCTGAAGCTTCTCCCCTGCACTGGGGTCAGGTCGGGAAGGGACGGCACAGAGGTGAGCAGGAACCAACCGGCCTCTCTGTGGTGGGGCTGGCCCCGGGGCAGGCGTGGGGGTGATGGCTGGAAGTGGGATGGCGCGTGAGTTGGCACCAGCCAGCGGTGGAGGCAGAGACTCAGAGGTCAGGGATCTCTCTCTCTGTCTCTGTCTCTCTCTCTCTCCCTCAGGGAGCTGAGGAGAGTAAGGTGGCGCCCCCTGCCCACCTCGCCTACCTCTCCATGGGCCCTTCTTTCTCTGGCCGCTCCGGGAGCCCTGCGGGCTTGGGTTCAAGCCCCCACACACCGCACAGGCCAAGGGCGCATGCGCGACCGCCGGGGCCTAGGGCTGGCCTCGGGGGGCGGGGGGGTCCTCAGTGAAGGCCCCGCCCTCCCTCCAGGCTCTGACCCAGCTGCAGCTCTTCCATCGCCGCCCTTCTGGACTCGGCTTCAGCTGTCTCCCTCCCCTCCCCCACTCCCACTCAGCTTGCAGGCCGCTTCCCTGCCTTGAAAGCATTGCTCTGGCCCTGAGGGCCACAGACCTACTGGGCTTCAAGCTCAAGGCTCTGCCTGGGCCTGCTGCTTCGGCCAGGGGCTCATTTTTTCCTGGAAAGACAAAGCCATGGCCTCACCCCACGCCTGCACTTTGCCACGGCAGGCAGCCCAGATGTAGGAAAGGCTCTGTGGAGTCAGAAGTGCCGAGACAGGCAGATGGCACCAGAGGGTTTGGGGGCCAGGGCGCAACTGGGCTAGCCCCTCCTCCCGGGAGTCGGGGAGGCCCGGCCTTCCTAGTGTCCAGGCCACGGCTCCGGGGAGAAACCCGCCATGGAGGGCACGCGGGAGGCCCTCTGCCTGAGGTGGCAGGTGTCACGCCAGGGCCACTGCAAGCCTGGCTCGGCTTGCCTGCTTTCTCCAAAGGAGGCTGGCCGACCAGCCGAACCTGGCACCTGGGCCAGGCCCCTTCCAAGGGGACGAGTTCCAGAGGATAGAGCCCTGGGGGCGGCTGCCAAGTCTCCTGGGGCGTGTGCTGGGCCCCCGTCAGAGGAGGAAGCAGCCTGGTAAACGGTGTGCCAGGCCTGAGATCTGGAGGCCTCCCACACCCGGGGCCCTGTCCTGCCCAGGCCCCCCGAGGGAGGACGATGGTCGGGCAGTGGCGAGCGGGGTGGGGCTGGCGCCGAGCCTGCCCTTGGATGCCCCGGGGAAGGGCGCCGGGGGATGGGCTGCCCCTGGCCAGGTCTGAGGGAGCGACCCAGCTCGGGGCTGTCGGGGGCAGAGAGAGAACCCCCCTCCGCACTTTCCCTTCAGGTTCTTAGGGCTGGCCAAATCCTTCCCAAGACAGCTTGTCTGGAGAAAATCAGACCCAGCTGAAGAAGATGTGTCCATGGGGGAAACCCGGGAAACTGAGTCTCCCCACACAATAGCAGAGATTCTCATCTTGCATCCTCTCCTGAGCTAATGACAAAGGTGGATGTCCCGGGTGGGCCTGTGGAATGGGAGAGGGGAGGAAGTCTATTGTCATGCAGAGGGACATGGAAAGACTTGTCTGAAGCTTATCCCCTGCACTGGGGTCAGGTCGGGAAGGGACGGCACAGAGGTGAGCAGGAACCAACCGGCCTCTCTGTGGTGGGGCTGGCCCCGGGGCAGGCGTGGGGGTGATGGCTGGAAGTGGGATGGCGCGTGAGTTGGCACCAGCCAGCGGTGGAGGCAGAGACTCAGAGGTCAGGGATCTCTCTCTCTGTCTCTGTCTCTCTCTCTCTCCCTCAGGGAGCTGAGGAGAGTAAGGTGGCGCCCCCTGCCCACCTCGCCTACCTCTCCATGGGCCCTTCTTTCTCTGGCCGCTCCGGGAGCCCTGCGGGCTTGGGTTCAAGCCCCCACACACCGCACAGGCCAAGGGCGCATGCGCGACCGCCGGGGCCTAGGGCTGGCCTCGGGGGGCGGGGGGGTCCTCAGTGAAGGCCCCGCCCTCCCTCCAGGCTCTGACCCAGCTGCAGCTCTTCCATCGCCGCCCTTCTGGACTCGGCTTCAGCTGTCTCCCTCCCCTCCCCCACTCCCACTCAGCTTGCAGGCCGCTTCCCTGCCTTGAAAGCATTGCTCTGGCCCTGAGGGCCACAGACCTACTGGGCTTCAAGCTCAAGGCTCTGCCTGGGCCTGCTGCTTCGGCCAGGGGCTCATTTTTTCCTGGAAAGACAAAGCCATGGCCTCACCCCACGCCTGCACTTTGCCACGGCAGGCAGCCCAGATGTAGGAAAGGCTCTGTGGAGTCAGAAGTGCCGAGACAGGCAGATGGCACCAGAGGGTTTGGGGGCCAGGGCGCAACTGGGCTAGCCCCTCCTCCCGGGAGTCGGGGAGGCCCGGCCTTCCTAGTGCCCAGGCCACGGCTCCGGGGAGAAACCCGCCATGGAGGGCACGCGGGAGGCCCTCTGCCTGAGGTGGCAGGTGTCACGCCAGGGCCACTGCAAGCCTGGCTCGGCTTGCCTGCTTTCTCCAAAGGAGGCTGGCCGACCAGCCGAACCTGGCACCTGGGCCAGGCCCCTTCCAAGGGGACGAGTTCCAGAGGATAGAGCCCTGGGGGCGGCTGCCAAGTCTCCTGGGGCGTGTGCTGGGCCCCCGTCAGAGGAGGAAGCAGCCTGGTAAACGGTGTGCCAGGCCTGAGATCTGGAGGCCTCCCACAGCCGGGTCCCTGTCCTGCCCAGGCCCCCCGAGGGAGGACGATGGTCGGGCAGTGGCGAGCGGGGTGGGGCTGGCGCCGAGCCTGCCCTTGGATGCCCCGGGGAAGGGCGCCGGGGGATGGGCTGCCCCTGGCCAGGTCTGAGGGACCGACCCAGCTCGGGGCTGTCGGGGGCAGAGAGAGAACCCCCCTCCGCCCTTTCCCTTCAGGTTCTTAGGGCTGGCCAAATCCTTCCCAAGACAGCTTGTCTGGAGAAAATCAGACCCAGCTGAAGAACATGTGTCCATGGGGGAAACCCGGGAAACTGAGTCTCCCCACACAATAGCAGAGATTCTCATCTTGCATCCTCTCCTGAGCTAATGACAAAGGTGGATGTCCCGGGTGGGCCTGTGGAATGGGAGAGGGGAGGAAGTCTATTGTCATGCAGAGGGACATGGAAAGACTTGTCTGAAGCTTATCCCCTGCACTGGGGTCAGGTCGGGAAGGGACGGCACAGAGGTGAGCAGGAACCAACCGGCCTCTCTGTGGTGGGGCTGGCCCCGGGGCAGGCGTGGGGGTGATGGCTGGAAGTGGGATGGCGCGTGAGTTGGCACCAGCCAGCGGTGGAGGCAGAGACTCAGAGGTCAGGGATCTCTCTCTCTGTCTCTGTCTCTGTCTCTCTCCCTCAGGGAGCTGAGGAGAGTAAGGTGGCGCCCCCTGCCCACCTCGCCTACCTCTCCATGGGCCCTTCTTTCTCTGGCCGCTCCGGGAGCCCTGCGGGCTTGGGTTCAAGCCCCCACACACCGCACAGGCCAAGGGCGCATGCGCGACCGCCGGGGCCTAGGGCTGGCCTCGGGGGGCGGGGGGGTCCTCAGTGAAGGCCCCGCCCTCCCTCCAGGCTCTGACCCAGCTGCAGCTCTTCCATCGCCGCCCTTCTGGACTCGGCTTCAGCTGTCTCCCTCCCCTCCCCCACTCCCACTCAGCTTGCAGGCCGCTTCCCTGCCTTGAAAGCATTGCTCTGGCCCTGAGGGCCACAGACCTACTGGGCTTCAAGCTCAAGGCTCTGCCTGGGCCTGCTGCTTCGGCCAGGGGCTCATTTTTTCCTGGAAAGACAAAGCCATGGCCTCACCCCACGCCTGCACTTTGCCACGGCAGGCAGCCCAGATGTAGGAAAGGCTCTGTGGAGTCAGAAGTGCCGAGACAGGCAGATGGCACCAGAGGGTTTGGGGGCCAGGGCGCAACTGGGCTAGCCCCTCCTCCCGGGAGTCGGGGAGGCCCGGCCTTCCTAGTGCCCAGGCCACGGCTCCGGGGAGAAACCCGCCATGGAGGGCACGCGGGAGGCCCTCTGCCTGAGGTGGCAGGTGTCACGCCAGGGCCACTGCAAGCCTGGCTCGGCTTGCCTGCTTTCTCCAAAGGAGGCTGGCCGACCAGCCGAACCTGGCACCTGGGCCAGGCCCCTTCCAAGGGGACGAGTTCCAGAGGATAGAGCCCTGGGGGCGGCTGCCAAGTCTCCTGGGGCGTGTGCTGGGCCCCCGTCAGAGGAGGAAGCAGCCTGGTAAACGGTGTGCCAGGCCTGAGATCTGGAGGCCTCCCACAGCCGGGTCCCTGTCCTGCCCAGGCCCCCCGAGGGAGGACGATGGTCGGGCAGTGGCGAGCGGGGTGGGGCTGGCGCCGAGCCTGCCCTTGGATGCCCCGGGGAAGGGCGCCGGGGGATGGGCTGCCCCTGGCCAGGTCTGAGGGACCGACCCAGCTCGGGGCTGTCGGGGGCAGAGAGAGAACCCCCCTCCGCCCTTTCCCTTCAGGTTCTTAGGGCTGGCCAAATCCTTCCCAAGACAGCTTGTCTGGAGAAAATCAGACCCAGCTGAAGAAGATGTGTCCATGGGGGAAACCCGGGAAACTGAGTCTCCCCACACAATAGCAGAGATTCTCATCTTGCATCCTCTCCTGAGCTAATGACAAAGGTGGATGTCCCGGGTGGGCCTGTGGAATGGGAGAGGGGAGGAAGTCTATTGTCATGCAGAGGGACATGGAAAGACTTGTCTGAAGCTTCTCCCCTGCACTGGGGTCAGGTCGGGAAGGGACGGCACAGAGGTGAGCAGGAACCAACCGGCCTCTCTGTGGTGGGGCTGGCCCCGGGGCAGGCGTGGGGGTGATGGCTGGAAGTGGGATGGCGCGTGAGTTGGCACCAGCCAGCGGTGGAGGCAGAGACTCAGAGGTCAGGGATCTCTCTCTCTGTCTCTGTCTCTCTCTCTCTCCCTCAGGGAGCTGAGGAGAGTAAGGTGGCGCCCCCTGCCCACCTCGCCTACCTCTCCATGGGCCCTTCTTTCTCTGGCCGCTCCGGGAGCCCTGCGGGCTTGGGTTCAAGCCCCCACACACCGCACAGGCCAAGGGCGCATGCGCGACCGCCGGGGCCTAGGGCTGGCCTCGGGGGGCGGGGGGGTCCTCAGTGAAGGCCCCGCCCTCCCTCCAGGCTCTGACCCAGCTGCAGCTCTTCCATCGCCGCCCTTCTGGACTCGGCTTCAGCTGTCTCCCTCCCCTCCCCCACTCCCACTCAGCTTGCAGGCCGCTTCCCTGCCTTGAAAGCATTGCTCTGGCCCTGAGGGCCACAGACCTACTGGGCTTCAAGCTCAAGGCTCTGCCTGGGCCTGCTGCTTCGGCCAGGGGCTCATTTTTTCCTGGAAAGACAAAGCCATGGCCTCACCCCACGCCTGCACTTTGCCACGGCAGGCAGCCCAGATGTAGGAAAGGCTCTGTGGAGTCAGAAGTGCCGAGACAGGCAGATGGCACCAGAGGGTTTGGGGGCCAGGGCGCAACTGGGCTAGCCCCTCCTCCCGGGAGTCGGGGAGGCCCGGCCTTCCTAGTGTCCAGGCCACGGCTCCGGGGAGAAACCCGCCATGGAGGGCACGCGGGAGGCCCTCTGCCTGAGGTGGCAGGTGTCACGCCAGGGCCACTGCAAGCCTGGCTCGGCTTGCCTGCTTTCTCCAAAGGAGGCTGGCCGACCAGCCGAACCTGGCACCTGGGCCAGGCCCCTTCCAAGGGGACGAGTTCCAGAGGATAGAGCCCTGGGGGCGGCTGCCAAGTCTCCTGGGGCGTGTGCTGGGCCCCCGTCAGAGGAGGAAGCAGCCTGGTAAACGGTGTGCCAGGCCTGAGATCTGGAGGCCTCCCACACCCGGGGCCCTGTCCTGCCCAGGCCCCCCGAGGGAGGACGATGGTCGGGCAGTGGCGAGCGGGGTGGGGCTGGCGCCGAGCCTGCCCTTGGATGCCCCGGGGAAGGGCGCCGGGGGATGGGCTGCCCCTGGCCAGGTCTGAGGGAGCGACCCAGCTCGGGGCTGTCGGGGGCAGAGAGAGAACCCCCCTCCGCACTTTCCCTTCAGGTTCTTAGGGCTGGCCAAATCCTTCCCAAGACAGCTTGTCTGGAGAAAATCAGACCCAGCTGAAGAAGATGTGTCCATGGGGGAAACCCGGGAAACTGAGTCTCCCCACACAATAGCAGAGATTCTCATCTTGCATCCTCTCCTGAGCTAATGACAAAGGTGGATGTCCCGGGTGGGCCTGTGGAATGGGAGAGGGGAGGAAGTCTATTGTCATGCAGAGGGACATGGAAAGACTTGTCTGAAGCTTATCCCCTGCACTGGGGTCAGGTCGGGAAGGGACGGCACAGAGGTGAGCAGGAACCAACCGGCCTCTCTGTGGTGGGGCTGGCCCCGGGGCAGGCGTGGGGGTGATGGCTGGAAGTGGGATGGCGCGTGAGTTGGCACCAGCCAGCGGTGGAGGCAGAGACTCAGAGGTCAGGGATCTCTCTCTCTGTCTCTGTCTCTCTCTCTCTCCCTCAGGGAGCTGAGGAGAGTAAGGTGGCGCCCCCTGCCCACCTCGCCTACCTCTCCATGGGCCCTTCTTTCTCTGGCCGCTCCGGGAGCCCTGCGGGCTTGGGTTCAAGCCCCCACACACCGCACAGGCCAAGGGCGCATGCGCGACCGCCGGGGCCTAGGGCTGGCCTCGGGGGGCGGGGGGGTCCTCAGTGAAGGCCCCGCCCTCCCTCCAGGCTCTGACCCAGCTGCAGCTCTTCCATCGCCGCCCTTCTGGACTCGGCTTCAGCTGTCTCCCTCCCCTCCCCCACTCCCACTCAGCTTGCAGGCCGCTTCCCTGCCTTGAAAGCATTGCTCTGGCCCTGAGGGCCACAGACCTACTGGGCTTCAAGCTCAAGGCTCTGCCTGGGCCTGCTGCTTCGGCCAGGGGCTCATTTTTTCCTGGAAAGACAAAGCCATGGCCTCACCCCACGCCTGCACTTTGCCACGGCAGGCAGCCCAGATGTAGGAAAGGCTCTGTGGAGTCAGAAGTGCCGAGACAGGCAGATGGCACCAGAGGGTTTGGGGGCCAGGGCGCAACTGGGCTAGCCCCTCCTCCCGGGAGTCGGGGAGGCCCGGCCTTCCTAGTGCCCAGGCCACGGCTCCGGGGAGAAACCCGCCATGGAGGGCACGCGGGAGGCCCTCTGCCTGAGGTGGCAGGTGTCACGCCAGGGCCACTGCAAGCCTGGCTCGGCTTGCCTGCTTTCTCCAAAGGAGGCTGGCCGACCAGCCGAACCTGGCACCTGGGCCAGGCCCCTTCCAAGGGGACGAGTTCCAGAGGATAGAGCCCTGGGGGCGGCTGCCAAGTCTCCTGGGGCGTGTGCTGGGCCCCCGTCAGAGGAGGAAGCAGCCTGGTAAACGGTGTGCCAGGCCTGAGATCTGGAGGCCTCCCACAGCCGGGTCCCTGTCCTGCCCAGGCCCCCCGAGGGAGGACGATGGTCGGGCAGTGGCGAGCGGGGTGGGGCTGGCGCCGAGCCTGCCCTTGGATGCCCCGGGGAAGGGCGCCGGGGGATGGGCTGCCCCTGGCCAGGTCTGAGGGAGCGACCCAGCTCGGGGCTGTCGGGGGCAGAGAGAGAACCCCCCTCCGCCCTTTCCCTTCAGGTTCTTAGGGCTGGCCAAATCCTTCCCAAGACAGCTTGTCTGGAGAAAATCAGACCCAGCTGAAGAACATGTGTCCATGGGGGAAACCCGGGAAACTGAGTCTCCCCACACAATAGCAGAGATTCTCATCTTGCATCCTCTCCTGAGCTAATGACAAAGGTGGATGTCCCGGGTGGGCCTGTGGAATGGGAGAGGGGAGGAAGTCTATTGTCATGCAGAGGGACATGGAAAGACTTGTCTGAAGCTTATCCCCTGCACTGGGGTCAGGTCGGGAAGGGACGGCACAGAGGTGAGCAGGAACCAACCGGCCTCTCTGTGGTGGGGCTGGCCCCGGGGCAGGCGTGGGGGTGATGGCTGGAAGTGGGATGGCGCGTGAGTTGGCACCAGCCAGCGGTGGAGGCAGAGACTCAGAGGTCAGGGATCTCTCTCTCTGTCTCTGTCTCTCTCTCTCTCCCTCAGGGAGCTGAGGAGAGTAAGGTGGCGCCCCCTGCCCACCTCGCCTACCTCTCCATGGGCCCTTCTTTCTCTGGCCGCTCCGGGAGCCCTGCGGGCTTGGGTTCAAGCCCCCACACACCGCACAGGCCAAGGGCGCATGCGCGACCGCCGGGGCCTAGGGCTGGCCTCGGGGGGCGGGGGGGTCCTCAGTGAAGGCCCCGCCCTCCCTCCAGGCTCTGACCCAGCTGCAGCTCTTCCATCGCCGCCCTTCTGGACTCGGCTTCAGCTGTCTCCCTCCCCTCCCCCACTCCCACTCAGCTTGCAGGCCGCTTCCCTGCCTTGAAAGCATTGCTCTGGCCCTGAGGGCCACAGACCTACTGGGCTTCAAGCTCAAGGCTCTGCCTGGGCCTGCTGCTTCGGCCAGGGGCTCATTTTTTCCTGGAAAGACAAAGCCATGGCCTCACCCCACGCCTGCACTTTGCCACGGCAGGCAGCCCAGATGTAGGAAAGGCTCTGTGGAGTCAGAAGTGCCGAGACAGGCAGATGGCACCAGAGGGTTTGGGGGCCAGGGCGCAACTGGGCTAGCCCCTCCTCCCGGGAGTCGGGGAGGCCCGGCCTTCCTAGTGCCCAGGCCACGGCTCCGGGGAGAAACCCGCCATGGAGGGCACGCGGGAGGCCCTCTGCCTGAGGTGGCAGGTGTCACGCCAGGGCCACTGCAAGCCTGGCTCGGCTTGCCTGCTTTCTCCAAAGGAGGCTGGCCGACCAGCCGAACCTGGCACCTGGGCCAGGCCCCTTCCAAGGGGACGAGTTCCAGAGGATAGAGCCCTGGGGGCGGCTGCCAAGTCTCCTGGGGCGTGTGCTGGGCCCCCGTCAGAGGAGGAAGCAGCCTGGTAAACGGTGTGCCAGGCCTGAGATCTGGAGGCCTCCCACAGCCGGGTCCCTGTCCTGCCCAGGCCCCCCGAGGGAGGACGATGGTCGGGCAGTGGCGAGCGGGGTGGGGCTGGCGCCGAGCCTGCCCTTGGATGCCCCGGGGAAGGGCGCCGGGGGATGGGCTGCCCCTGGCCAGGTCTGAGGGAGCGACCCAGCTCGGGGCTGTCGGGGGCAGAGAGAGAACCCCCCTCCGCCCTTTCCCTTCAGGTTCTTAGGGCTGGCCAAATCCTTCCCAAGACAGCTTGTCTGGAGAAAATCAGACCCAGCTGAAGAAGATGTGTCCATGGGGGAAACCCGGGAAACTGAGTCTCCCCACACAATAGCAGAGATTCTCATCTTGCATCCTCTCCTGAGCTAATGACAAAGGTGGATGTCCCGGGTGGGCCTGTGGAATGGGAGAGGGGAGGAAGTCTATTGTCATGCAGAGGGACATGGAAAGACTTGTCTGAAGCTTCTCCCCTGCACTGGGGTCAGGTCGGGAAGGGACGGCACAGAGGTGAGCAGGAACCAACCGGCCTCTCTGTGGTGGGGCTGGCCCCGGGGCAGGCGTGGGGGTGATGGCTGGAAGTGGGATGGCGCGTGAGTTGGCACCAGCCAGCGGTGGAGGCAGAGACTCAGAGGTCAGGATCTCTCTCTGTCTCTGTCTCTCTCTCTCTCCCTCAGGGAGCTGAGGAGAGTAAGGTGGCGGCCCCCTGCCCACCTCGCCTACCTCTCCATGGGCCCTTCTTTCTCTGGCCGCTCCGGGAGCCCTGCGGGCTTGGGTTCAAGCCCCCACACACCGCACAGGCCAAGGGCGCATGCGCGACCGCCGGGGCCTAGGGCTGGCCTCGGGGGGCGGGGGGGTCCTCAGTGAAGGCCCCGCCCTCCCTCCAGGCTCTGACCCAGCTGCAGCTCTTCCATCGCCGCCCTTCTGGACTCGCTTCAGCTGTCTCCCTCCCCTCCCCCACTCCCACTCAGCTTGCAGGCCGCTTCCCTGCCTTGAAAGCATTGCTCTGGCCCTGAGGGCCACAGACCTACTGGGCTTCAAGCTCAAGGCTCTGCCTGGGCCTGCTGCTTCGGCCAGGGGCTCATTTTTCCTGGAAAGACAAAGCCATGGCCTCACCCCACGCCTGCACTTTGCCACGGCAGGCAGCCCAGATGTAGGAAAGGCTCTGTGGAGTCAGAAGTGCCGAGACAGGCAGATGGCACCAGAGGGTTTGGGGGCCAGGGCGCAACTGGGCTAGCCCCTCCTCCCGGGAGTCGGGGAGGCCCGGCCTTCCTAGTGTCCAGGCCACGGCTCCGGGGAGAAACCCGCCATGGAGGGCACGCGGGAGGCCCTCTGCCTGAGGTGGCAGGTGTCACGCCAGGGCCACTGCAAGCCTGGCTCGGCTTGCCTGCTTTCTCCAAAGGAGGCTGGCCGACCAGCCGAACCTGGCACCTGGGCCAGGCCCCTTCCAAGGGGACGAGTTCCAGAGGATAGAGCCCTGGGGGCGGCTGCCAAGTCTCCTGGGGCGTGTGCTGGGCCCCCGTCAGAGGAGGAAGCAGCCTGGTAAACGGTGTGCCAGGCCTGAGATCTGGAGGCCTCCCACACCCGGGGCCCTGTCCTGCCCAGGCCCCCCCGAGGGAGGACGATGGTCGGGCAGTGGCGAGCGGGGTGGGGCTGGGCGCCGAGCCTGCCCTTGGATGCCCCGGGGAAGGGCGCCGGGGGATGGGCTGCCCCTGGCCAGGTCTGAGGGAGCGACCCAGCTCGGGGCTGTCGGGGGCAGAGAGAGAACCCCCCTCCGCACTTTCCCTTCAGGTTCTAGGGCTGGCCAAATCCTTCCCAAGACAGCTTGTCTGGAGAAAATCAGACCCAGCTGAAGAAGATGTGTCCATGGGGGAAACCCGGGAAACTGAGTCTCCCCACACAATAGCAGAGATTCTCATCTTGCATCCTCTCCTGAGCTAATGACAAAGGTGGATGTCCCGGGTGGGCCTGTGGAATGGGAGAGGGGAGGAAGTCTATTGTCATGCAGAGGGACATGGAAAGACTTGTCTGAAGCTTATCCCCTGCACTGGGGTCAGGTCGGGAAGGGACGGCACAGAGGTGAGCAGGAACCAACCGGCCTCTCTGTGGTGGGGCTGGCCCCGGGGCAGGCGTGGGGGTGATGGCTGGAAGTGGGATGGCGCGTGAGTTGGCACCAGCCAGCGGTGGAGGCAGAGACTCAGAGGTCAGGGATCTCTCTCTGTCTCTGTCTCTCTCTCTCTCCCTCAGGGAGCTGAGGAGAGTAAGGTGGCGCCCCCTGCCCACCTCGCCTACCTCTCCATGGGCCCTTCTTTCTCTGGCCGCTCCGGGAGCCCTGCGGGCTTGGGTTCAAGCCCCCACACACCGCACAGGCCAAGGGCGCATGCGCGACCGCCGGGGCCTAGGGCTGGCCTCGGGGGGGCGGGGGGGTCCTCAGTGAAGGCCCCGCCCTCCCTCCAGGCTCTGACCCAGCTGCAGCTCTTCCATCGCCGCCCTTCTGGACTCGGCTTCAGCTGTCTCCCTCCCCTCCCCCACTCCCACTCAGCTTGCAGGCCGCTTCCCTGCCTTGAAAGCATTGCTCTGGCCCTGAGGGCCACAGACCTACTGGGCTTCAAGCTCAAGCTCTGCCTGGGCCTGCTGCTTCGGCCAGGGGCTCATTTTTTCCTGGAAAGACAAAGCCATGGCCTCACCCCACGCCTGCACTTTGCCACGGCAGGCAGCCCAGATGTAGGAAAGGCTCTGTGGAGTCAGAGTGCCGAGACAGGCAGATGGCAACCAGAGGTTTGGGGGCCAGGGCGCAACTGGGCTAGCCCCTCCTCCCGGGAGTCGGGGAGGCCCGGCCTTCCTAGTGCCCAGGCCACGGCTCCGGGGAGAAACCCGCCATGGAGGGCACGCGGGAGGCCCTCTGCCTGAGGTGGCAGGTGTCACGCCAGGGCCACTGCAAGCCTGGCTCGGCTTGCCTGCTTTCTCCAAAGGAGGCTGGCCGACCAGCCGAACCTGGCACCTGGGCCAGGGCCCCTTCCAAGGGGACGAGTTCCAGAGGATAGAGCCCTGGGGGCGGCTGCCAAGTCTCCGGGGCGTGTGCTGGGCCCCCGTCAGAGGAGGAAGCAGCCTGGGTAAACGGTGTGCCAGGCCTGAGATCTGGAGGCCTCCCACACCCGGGGGCCCTGTCCTGCCCAGGCCCCCCGAGGGAGGACGATGGTCGGGCAGTGGCGAGCGGGGTGGGGCTGGCGCCGAGCCTGCCCTTGGATGCCCCGGGGAAGGGCGCCGGGGGATGGGCTCGCCCTGGCCAGGTCTGAGGGACCGACCCAGCTCGGGGCTGTCGGGGGCAGAGAGAGAACCCCCCTCCGCCCTTTCCCTTCAGGTTCTTAGGGCTGGCCAAATCCTTCCCAAGACAGCTTGTCTGGAGAAAATCAGACCCAGCTGAAGAAGATGTGTCCATGGGGGAAACCCGGGAAACTGAGTCTCCCCACACAATAGCAGAGATTCTCATCTTGCATCCTCTCCTGAGCTAATGACAAAGGTGGATGTCCCGGGTGGGCCTGTGGAATGGGAGAGGGGGAGGAAGTCTATTGTCATGCAGAGGGACATGGAAAGACTTGTCTGAAGCTTCTCCCCTGCACTGGGGTCAGGTCGGGAAGGGACGGCACAGAGGTGAGCAGGAACCAACCGGCCTCTCTGTGGTGGGGCTGGCCCCGGGGCAGGCGTGGGGGTGATGGCTGGAAGTGGGATGGCGCGTGAGTTGGCACCAGCCAGCGGTGGAGGCAGAGACTCAGAGGTCAGGGATCTCTCTCTCTGTCTCTGTCTCTCTCTCTCTCCCTCAGGGAGCTGAGGAGAGTAAGGTGGCGCCCCCTGCCCACCTCGCCTACCTCTCCATGGGCCCTTCTTTCTCTGGCCGCTCCGGGAGCCCTGCGGGCTTGGGTTCAAGCCCCCACACACCGCACAGGCCAAGGGCGCATGCGCGACCGCCGGGGCCTAGGGCTGGCCTCGGGGGGCGGGGGGGTCCTCAGTGAAGGCCCCGCCCTCCCTCCAGGCTCTGACCCAGCTGCAGCTCTTCCATCGCCGCCCTTCTGGACTCGGCTTCAGCTGTCTCCCTCCCCTCCCCCACTCCCACTCAGCTTGCAGGCCGCTTCCCTGCCTTGAAAGCATTGCTCTGGCCCTGAGGGCCACAGACCTACTGGGCTTCAAGCTCAAGGCTCTGCCTGGGCCTGCTGCTTCGGCCAGGGGCTCATTTTTTCCTGGAAAGACAAAGCCATGGCCTCACCCCACGCCTGCACTTTGCCACGGCAGGCAGCCCAGATGTAGGAAAGGCTCTGTGGAGTCAGAAGTGCGAGACAGGCAGATGGCACCAGAGGGTTTGGGGGCCAGGGCGCAACTGGGCTAGCCCCTCCTCCCGGGAGTCGGGGAGGCCCGGCCTTCCTAGTGCCAGGCCACGGCTCCGGGGAGAAACCCGCCATGGAGGGCACGCGGGAGGCCCTCTGCCTGAGGTGGCAGGTGTCACGCCAGGGCCACTGCAAGCCTGGCTCGGCTTGCCTGCTTTCTCCAAAGGAGGCTGGCCGACCAGCCGAACCTGGCACCTGGGCCAGGCCCCTTCCAAGGGGACGAGTTCCAGAGGATAGAGCCCCTGGGGGCGGCTGCCAAGTCTCCTGGGGCGTGTGCTGGGCCCCCGTCAGAGGAGGAAGCAGCCTGGTAAACGGTGTGCCAGGCCTGAGATCTGGAGGCCTCCCACACCCGGGGCCCTGTCCTGCCCAGGCCCCCCGAGGGAGGACGATGGTCGGGCAGTGGCGAGCGGGGTGGGGCTGGCGCCGAGCCTGCCCTTGGATGCCCCGGGGAAGGGCGCCGGGGGATGGGCTGCCCCTGGCCAGGTCTGAGGGAGCGACCCCAGCTCGGGGCTGTCGGGGGCAGAGAGAGAACCCCCCCTCCGCACTTTCCCTT